>NC_134650.1:31469784-31662284 GCF_030463565.1 Pelecanus crispus
TAAATTAGTTTAGCTTTTCAAGTTGTAATTAGGTACAAAGGCATTCTCTTTTTAAGAATGAAGTGTTAATGTGCTCTATTTACTGTCAGAAATGTAGAAAGGTGATTTGGAAACAGAATGAGCCTTCATTATTTATCAAGCAAAATATCATCAGCCTCTTGAGGTAATACCACAGAAAGTAAATGCCCCACTCTCTTTTCTTTTTTTTTCAAAAAAAAAGGTCAATTTCCAGGCATCCTATATACATGTTTTTGCCATCAGAGATACACACAAAATCAAATCTCTAGCTTCTTAAAGATGTCTTTACTCCAGTCTTTTACCAAAGATTTGGGCTATTTGATCTTCTCAAAAGACCTTGGTTTCTTTTCTTAGACCTTGCTGCAAGTAAAATAATCATGAAAAGAAAATGGTCTCCTGTGAATGCATTGCAAATAGTTTCCTCTTTCTATTTTGAGCTCTACATCAAGTAGAGTAATCTTAGACTGTAGTTTTTCAGTACTTTTTAATTATTCTCACCAGCATCTTTTAATCTAACCTGAGAGCGCCTTTTGGAAAAGAGAGGGACATCAGGTGTCTTGTTTCGGTTTTTATTTGGTATTTGTTTTGGTTGAACTTAAATGTTTCATTTATTTATTTATTTTTGATTGTGTTATGAGTAAGAATATATTGGTTGTATTTTCAGTTTGATACAGTTTTAATTTACAGCAAAAACAAGTAGAATTTAGTTTAGCCTTCTGTTTGTGAGTTGTTAATCTGAGTAAATAAAATTCCAAATGTTAAATAACAGTTAGTTGAAGATTACAGACTGTGTGCAAATGGAATGAATTTGTCAGAATGTTTTAAAAATTTAAATAATCAGGCAATTTGTAAAAGCATCAAAAAATTTACGGGTGGGAGTGAGGGTTGTGTGTACTAAATTATTTCCTACAAGGCGTTTACTTATGTTTGTTCACGATATAATCTAGTGTTTCAGACCAGATGCCTTTCTTCAGAAAATGAGTTAGATATGAGAAAGATTATTTGGATTTAAGTTGTACAATGGGGTGGCAATTACAATTGACTAGATGATTAAAAAGAAAAAAGAAATCTTTGAATCTAAACAAACAAGATAATGCAACTCTTTAACTGAAAGGGTGTTGAACTGTTCCCACAGTGTTGACTGGCTCTAGAGAATAATTTGCCTCACAGATTCAGTAATTTCACGCGGATCTTCTTTACTCTGTCCTGCAACACTTTCCTTGTTTAGAAATGTAGGAATCTTAATAAAAGGGTAGAAACACCAGAGTAATATAATGCAAAAGGGGACTTGGGAAAAGCATCTGGGGAGTTTTATATTCAATAAAGAAATAAAAATCCAAAGCAAGATTCTGAGAAAGGGGAGGGGGGAGAGTGGGAAAAGGGGAAAAAAAAAAAGTCCACACCACAGATGCTCAAGTGTTCATTACCCAAATCTTTGCAGGAAGCGATTGAATAGAATTACCTACAAAGAGAATGTGGCATTTTAACATTATATAATCATGTTCCTCATGGCAGGTGACATCTATCTCCTTGACGGAGACTGTATCTCAAAAATACATTCACTGAGCTGTCTATAAATTCAAATAAACCCTGCAATTTAATTTTCAACATATCCATATGTTTGAGACTCAAGCTTTCAGCAGTGGAGTACAGTTTGTTTTGATACTACTGTACCCAATGAATAAGGAGGAAACAATGCAGTGCCACTGCAGCTATAGCCAGGTTTGGCAGGGGGCTGCAGGAGAGAAAGGGTTCGTCCCAGTGTCCTGGGTCTAATTCAAGATCCAGTGAATAGAATTTCCCAGAAGTTCATCCTTTCTTGTTTGGTCAAACGCAACATTTTTCATGGTTTAGAGGAACTATGTCATTACTTAGTTAGAAACACAAAGAACCAAATGTGTCATTGTGTACCATGGAAATGCAGCCAAGAGTCTTTTAAGATAAAATAAAACCTTTAGTTCTTTAAGAAAAATAATACAGTAGAATGCGCACTCATTTAAGTTCTTCAGTATGTATTTTCAAAATATCTGATCAGTTATATTAACGTGCAAGAGAGAGAACACCTGAGACAGCTGCTGTAACAAAAGGAAAAATGCAGCAGTTATTTTCTGGTTTTCAAAAAGGCATTTCCAAAATACGTCTCATTCCTTTGTGCATGCCTGATTGTATATTTGCTAATCAAAAAATAGTATTTCCTTATAAGCTATATGAGGGCTGAAGAGACAGCTTGAAATAATGAACAAACAAGGATTCATTTGCTCTTCTGGAATGTGACAGATACTGTAGGTTGAGAAATGTAGTCTTATAATGGTAGGTCTATTCACGCAGTCAGTTAGATCCATGAGAGTGTATTGGGATCGGCATAAAATTCCTAATAGCTTAAAGCATTCAAAGATGCTTCTGATAGCAATCACCACCAGAGCTACAGAATATGGATTGGGGTATCAGGTGCTTGGTGGTTTCATTCCAAGTTTTTGGTGCAATCTGTGGGTCTCTAGTGGTAATGTGAAATTTTGGGTTGAAGCATACCAGAACAAAAGGTATTAACTTGACTATCTATTAGGTCTAGATTGGGCCTGACACTACAAACTTAAAAGGGGAAGGCAAAAACTCACCTTACACATCTTGCTCTATGAAGACCTTAGTTTTGGGAGGATGTGTGAATTCAAATCAGTTCACCCACATGTGTGCTTCTCAAGACAGATAACCATAGGCAGAGTTTTGACTACGTTGTGCGAATTAAAAAGGAGCAAGGAACATCCTCCATTCAGTGGGGTGGACTGGCCTCACTAAGTCTCAAACTTTATTCAGATAGTCTGGAAATGTCAAATTCTGTTAAACTCAGCAGTTGGGAACCTAACCTGTGACATACGGTTGCAAAGGTATTTTTGGTGACATATTTAGCTTTTATAGAGCTGGCAAAGTACTGTCTCACATTTTGCCACTGGTATTGAAGGTTTCTGTCTTTATTTTTCATACTTGAACCTTTTAAAGGCCAAAGTTGGGATGTATCAGACTTCTAGAACAATGAATATTTGTACAACATAGAATGAATTTGGGTTCTAAAATGAGGAAAAGTCAGTACTCAGGTTCTCCAGGTCAGCTCTTTTCATCAGGGAAGACATGATGATCTCCCATCACACCATTAGTGGTTTGTTACATAATAGGTAAGAGGGTACTAATTTTTAATGTCTCAGATCATATTATGCTATTTCTGTTCTTCAATGGCAAACTTTCTGAGCTGTCCAAAAGTGCCAAAAGTTTGTTACTGATAACTGCTGAGACTATAATGGTCAGTATGTTCAATAAATTTTTCCTGCCAGGTATATATTTAATCACTTTTTTTTTTAATAGAGGAGAATTTGGTGTTGAATATTTTCGTACATCTAACATGAAGAAGTTAGACATATATAGCTAGCTAATAAATTATGAAAATACATATTTAGATGACCTGATGTTAAGATACGTGTTTTCATGTCATCTTCATACTCTTATTATGAGGCCTTCAGATTTGAACCCTGGCCACTGATATTTTTTGAGATAATAGAATTATGTTGACTTATTCTGCCAAGCATATGGTCCTTGAATTTGTGGAAGTTTCTGTGTAAAGTTTCAGTGAACTTTTCACTGCTGTTAGATAGAAGGATCTTGTTGTGGAACAACTACATGGAATAGTTTATCTTATTCACATCTAACACAGAGCCTTCTTAGATTTTGGTTTATGGTTTGGTTTGGGTTTTTTTGGTTTTTTTTCAAGATGGTGTGAAATTATTCTAGAAGAAATTAAATAATTGTAGTCCTTGAAAACAGTCCTGTAATGTGCAGTTACATTCTAATCAGCTGCAATTTTCTAGTCTTTCAATTTTCATCAGCCAGCATCATCCATATGTGTGGGAATTTTCCTAAGTCTTCTGTTACAGTTGTTTGTTCTTTTTTCAAAAATATTTTAACTAAAATAAAAGGGAGCAAACATTTAAAAAAAAATGCAGTTGTGTAGCTTTGAAAATTTATTGCACAGCTGGGGGCATTTAAAGAACTTAATTAACAAGCTCCAGCCTTAACATTCTCTCTCTTTAAGGGAAAAAAATCAGTTAAGGTTTGTCCAATTAAATTTTAGGAGAGTTTGCTGATAAAAAAAAAAAAAAAAAAAAAAAAAAAAAAAAAGAGAGAGAGAGAAGCTCCAGAATAATGAAAACTTGCAAGCTGATTAATTCAGTGGAAAGCTGTTCTGTGCATAGTTTCCACAAACTCATAAGCACTTGGGCATTTTTAGCCCAAATTTAATTATAGCCTTTGATAATCAGGCTTCGCTCAAAAGAAATCCCCTTCTTCCCATAATACTTGATGATGTAATGCTCTATTATAACTCAGAACTCTTCCCCCAGCACCAAAACCAAGCTGTCTTCATGTCAATGGAAAAAAAAAGGTGACCTCTCCTCTCAGAGTTTTACATTTCATGTTCTGGAAACTGATATAGATCATCCAAGGCTGTGTGTTTTTTGTTGTGTTTTGGGTTGTGTTTTTTTTTTTTTTTTTAATTTGCTACTGGCTGAAAACAGCTAATAAAGGCTCAGTTCAAAGCCGTCTATTTCTTAGTGGGGGGGAAAAGATGTTATTCTGACATCATTGCTCTGAATGAGCAGCCCGCAGTTCATACAGTATACGCTCCCCTGGAATGACAAATTTTCTGCCTTTTTCTTGGGGGGAATGTTCAGGCAAAAGGAAAAAATGCATGAGAAGCAAAGAAAATTCATTTGTATAAGCTGGCCCCCCTACTGTGGAATTTTCAATTATATATATCTAATTATGGCTGTCAGTTGATGAATTGAGAAAAGACATTTTTTGTCCCCCCTCCTTTTTTTTGTCTCTTCGTCATCTCTTCTGTTAGAATGATTATAGCACACTTACACAACTAATTGCCTTACTGCTTATTAGTGATACAATTATGCAGGCCAGACTCCTTGTGTGAACAACCATCTGCAGAGAAAAAAAAAAGTGACACTATTCAAAACTATCCATAATTTAACCAATGTTATTCCAATGCACTGAGCTCAGACAATTGTTGGGCCTTCATATTTCATACCCACCCTGGAAAAAGAGGGTTGTGGGGTTTTTTCTTTTTTCTCCTCTCTTTCTCTCTTTTTCTCTGTGCACTGTTTCACCTCTTTAGACCCACTGTGAATTGGAAAGAAAGGAAGAGAAAGAAGTGCTTCGTAAGTCAACAAAAAGGAGGGAAGTGAAGCATAGCTAATGCCCATTCCTCCTGTGGGCAATTTTTCTTCAAATTTTATACTAATAGGCATTTTTTTTCTGCTTTAGAAACAGTTGAGAAAGTGCAGATGTCCTGACCACAGAAATCTGTGTACGTACATTTGTTGGCTTTTAAATGGTTTTAAAGCAACTGATGTACAACACAGAGCAGAGTAGAAAGTTTGCAGTGCATGTAATTGGTTCTTAGGAGAATGTGAAATGAATGTCTTTATATCACAGCTCCCAGAGTGGTAGGTGTTAGAAACCAAACAGGTGAAAATGCAGGAGTCAAAACAAAGCTTTGTGTGTTGCTGATTAAGCTAATGTGGAATATTTAAATGTCTAAAAGATACTACTTTTAAGTAGTAGCTTAGAGATAATGTCAAAATGGCTGCTGGGGAAAGGGGGTGGAGAACAGCTTTATTTTTGTCATTTACCTTAGTTTCTCTGTACAGTTGTATTTGTCAAGTCTCTGAAATGTCAGTCTACTGTTACTGTGTTTTCAGAATAAGTAGGAAGACAGTAAGTTGTTGTGGAAACCAGAATTTCTTTTTCTCTTTTTTAAGTCAGTATGAGAATACAGAAACATACCTAGGAAGAAAGAGCAAAACTTAGTGTCAGTCCCTCTCAACATGTGTTGCTGAAGGCTCTTAATTCTTTTGGCTTACTAGAATGTAGTCTGACTGTAAAATAAGGAAGAATTAAGACATTTACAATCAGTCTTGGAGGTACAGTTACAATTGTCTTGGAGATACAGTTAAAAATGCACAGTTCTTACATTTCCAGGCTTTTAAAAATACCAGTGTCTGTGTCAAGGAGAAACCATCAGATGGCTTGAAAGAGGAAACTTGCCATTCCCGCTCTTTCTAGTGCTGTTTGACTGTCATCCTTACAACAAGTATAGACTGAAGTATACATGTTTATGCTTTTGCTTGTACTTCTAGAACTTTTTGGCTCTGTAGACAAGTGTTCTGATATAAGCTTTGGCCTGGATTTGAACCTTTGGAACTTGGAGACTTACAGTTTAGAAATTTAGTTCTTCATCCTGATTCATTCAGAGTAAGTGTAGTGTCATTTATCTGTAACAATTTTAATGCAGTGCCCTGTTATTGTGAGCATGCCTATTAGAACAAGAATAAGCTCTATTTGTCTTCAAATAGGATTCCTGCAGTTTTGTTCATGGAGTCTCTGAGGGGGCTCCTTTAATCTCAGTGATTTAAATGCACATTCAAAACCGAGAACTCCAAATTCCTTAAAAATGGCATACTTCTAATGTCCAATTTATATGAGGGTAGAGTTACAAATCCAGCTTCTAATGATTCTATCTTGAACTTCTCAAACTTGAGTCCTGTCAGCTACCACAGGAAGGAAGAGAAGCACTGCCTTGAAAATTCATGTTGTACTTATGCCTCAGTTTCATGGAATGGACAATTTCCACTTTCGAATAATTTTTTGTTTTTCAGGACATGCATCTAAGTAGCATAGAGATGGGCTGTGCTTCTGCAGTTTGTCTGGTGGTGGTGTCATCTGCTGTGTGATTTCTTTCATCTTCAGTATATCAGTACAAGAGTTACTAATAATGCCAGTAAGAATCTTGCATTGAAAAAGCTTGCAGGCTGGACGTTAATGTGTTCTTGAGGGTATTCAAGTTTACCTCACCAATACTGTCTGTGATACAAAAGCTGAGTAACTCCATTTTGGTCTTTCCTTTCTGTTCTGGAAACTAAATCCTATTTTTCTGCATTCTGAAATTACAGCCTGAATCAGAGGAACAATAGTGGACATGGTTAATTGTTCAGTACCTCATAGAATACTTGCATACCAAAACACCTCATGTTTCTGACTGTAAAATGTACTGTTAATACATTTCTAATGTGTACTAATTAGTACACACTAATTTCAATTAGTACATTTCAGGCAACCTTACCTTCTAAGAAGCTTTACAGATTTGCTTCTTCACTTAAGTACGGAAGACAAAATATCTTTGAGCACTGCTCCCAGCAGTTAAGAGTAGTGATACCTTATGTTCCTCTCAAAGCACGTATTTTTGGTACTCTGTAGAGAGGAAAAACTGACAATCTAATTGTGCAGATTAAAAAAAAACAAAACAAACTTCTGTTCAATATGACAAAACATCTGGAAATCATCTGGACATCACATACCTGAACACTGGAGATCCCAAAAGGCAGATAAAGAGTTTCTGATGTTATAGCCTGTCCTGGGACCTTCCCCATGATGTTACAGTGTTTGTGGCAACAAAAACTGCATTGAACAACAAGAAAGAGAAAAACGCTGGTAGTATTTAAAAAATGTATTACCATGCATGCATGCAAGGCAGCTGAAATATGCAGAGACAGCTTTAATGCTGGCATATCGCACACTTTGTGTGCCTTACTTAGCATGCTTCAGAATTTTTTTTGATAATTTCTTGTGTGCATGTCTAGACTGTCTTGAAGCAATCTAAGCACGGTGTAACATGTAACTTCACATAAGCTTATTTATCTGCCAAAAACATGCTCTGCAAGTAGATTATTTTCTCTTTACTGGTTTTATCGTTCTCCGTTACCCACTCCTAAAAAACATGCAAAGCATGCACAGGCTTAATAGGTGCCAACTATGGGGATGTGTTAAAAAGTACTATTGCAGCATTTCCTTGCACTTTGTGAAGACTCACAGAAAGTGATTCCACAAATTGGCTGGAAGTGTGACAATGGCTGAAGGACAGTTATTTAAACATTGTTTACCACCAGAAGCTAACTTTTAAACTTATTCAGTATCTGTGCTACTAAAATATTTATTGAATTTAATTACTTAGAGACTGTCAGGAAGAATTAGCCATAGGAACCTTCTCATTTGCAAAGAACTTAAACTAATAAAAAGCAAATGAAAAAACAAGAGAGAGAGAAAATAAGCATGGAGGTGCATATATGCCTGGTATCATTTCAGATAGCTTAAGGTTTTCCAGAGGAGTTCTCCGTGTATTTTAGAAACAGCCTAGAAAAGTGGGTAGGGCACACTCTCGTGATGTGGGAAATCTTGGGGGTTTGTTTGTTTTGTTTTTTAATTTACGATATGAACTTCCAAAGTTTCTAAAATTTTGGTGAATAGCTTTGATCACCAAGCTGTTGAGTAGGCTAGATGTCATACTTTGTAATTTTTTTCATGGTAAATGACAGAATTAGTTTTGTTTCTGTCCTGGTTTTGGCTGGGATAGAGTTAGTTTTCTTCCTAGTAGCAGGCATAGTGCTGTGTTTTGGATTTAGTAAGAGAAGAATGTTGATAACACGCTGATGTTTCTAGTTGCTGCTGAGTACTGCTTATGCTAGTCCAGGACTTTTCAGCTTCCCATGCTCTGCCAGGTGCACAAGAAACTGGGAGGGGGCACAGACAGGACAGTTGATCCAAACTGGCCAAAGGGCTATTCCATACCATATGACGTCATGCTCAGTAAAGAAACTGGGGGGGGGGGTTGGCCGGGGAGCAGTGATCGCTGCTCGGGAACTGTCTGGGTATCGGTCGGCGGGTGGTGAGCAATTGCATTGTGCATCACTTGCTTTGTATATTATTATTATTATATTGTTACTATTATCATTATTATTTTACTTTATTTCAATTATGAAACTGTTCTTATCTCAACCCAGGAGTGTTTCTCACTCTTACTCCTCCAATTCTCTCCCCCATCCCATCAGGGTAGGGGGAGTGAGCGAGCGGCTGCATGGTGCTTAGTTGCTGGCTGGGGCTAAACCACGACAGTTTCTCATTGAAAAGCAGCATAATTCAAGGTCTTTTTCATGAAACAGGTGCCTTGTTCCCTACTAAGCTCTGCTGTTAAGGACATGTGCTTCTTTTATGAGTTCCATTATACCAAAGCCTCTTCTTGGGTCTCAAATAATTTCTGTGATGCCCCCTAATGGTTTTGTGTTTTGAAGAAATCCAGTGGATATGCATGGAATTCATAACTGCACTTGGCTGTTCCTGCAAGTCATATGATTTTAACATCTTTTAGAGGTTGTTGGGGTATTTCCTTTGCAATCCGCTTAAATGTACAGAAACTTTCACAGGAAACATTGGATTATAAGGGACCTCCATTCTCTTCTGCCTCAGCTAGTGAGTTAGGACCATACAGGAATAATCACAGGCTGATATGTTACTTGCCATTTTCTCCTCCTCTGTAGATAATAAATTAATTATCTATAAACCATGTTTCACAGTCCTTCTTGTTTCTGGTATTATACTGGGAACCAGCCTTGCAAATGTATACACATTTGCTGTCTGCTGTCAGATTGGGAACAGGAAAGTCTGCTTTGCCACTTTATGATGAAAAGCTACTGTCAGGGTTTATGATCTGATCCTACATAATAAATTAGAATAATTGAGAAGTAGAATAAAAATATACTTGACTTTGTGTGAGGGGAAAAAAAGAATGGGTTTTGAGGTAAAATAAACTGCTGAACCAAACAAAAAACTCCATCTCTTTACTCAAAATCACTAAGATTACATACAATGTGAGAAGCTCAAGTTTTTTCTGGTGAGAGAACTTTCAGGTGTTTACTTAGCTTTATGGAAATGGTCCTAAAAGACTGCTAAATATGTACTTCTGAGGTAAAATTTTGCATTTCTCTGAATTAGATCTTGAAAGCATTTTTATGGAAATTTTTTCTTGATTTTTTTCCTCTATTGGCTAAAGAGGATAAAACAAATACATGAAGCAAACTAATTAAACAATACTTTTTTTTTTTACCAAACATGAGAACTTTTGTCGTGGTTTAACCCCAGCCATCAGCTAAACACCACGCAGCTGCTCGCTCACTCCCCCTGCCCCAGTGGGGTAGGGGAGAGAATTCGAAGAGTAAGAGTGAGAAAACTCCTGGGCTGAGATAAGAACAGTTTAATAATTGAAATAAAGTAAAATAGTAATAGTAATAATAACAATATAATAATAATAGTAGTAATAATATACAAAGCAAGTGATGCACAATGCAATTGCTCACCACCCGCCAAATGATACCCAGCCAGTTCCCGAGCAGCGATCACTGCTCCCCGGCTGACTCCCCCCAGTTTCTATACTGAGCATGACATCATATGGTATGGAATAGCCCTTTGGCCAGTTTGGATCAACTGTCCTGTCTGTGCCCCCTCCCAGTTTCTTGTGCACCTGGCAGAGCATGGGAAGCTGAAAAGTCCTTGACTAGCATAAGCAGTACTCAGCAGCAACTAAACCATCAGTGTGTTATCAACATTCTTCTCTTACTAAATCCAAAACACAGCACTATGCCTGCTACTAGGAAGAAAATTAACTCTATCCCAGCTGAAACCAGGACAACTTTTCTGCACAATTCCTGTGCAAGAAGTGTTCAAGAATGTTTCCCGTAAATAATGTCAAACCGGCTTGAGGTAGGCATAAAGTAAATAAAGCAGCTGACAAAAGATGGAATGCTAGAATTTGGGCAAGAAAATTCCAAGCATGACTCTGCTGGCAGAATAATTGAGTCTTTCACTTCAGCAATCTTTTTATTTTGGATTTTTTAAAAAAAGTAAAAAGAAAAACTGAAAAAATAGTTACCATTGCCAAGTATCTATCCCTCAGAATTTAAGTAGGAGTCTGAACCTTAAAGCCGAGGCACAGAAAGCTGATTGCTTTAACTTTGTCTAAGAAAACAAACTTATTGTTACCTGGAACATTTTTATATATTTCAATAGCTGTCAACTCTTCTAATATCAGTTAAAACAACTCTCACAAAAGCTTAATTGTGGTATTATTTACAAATATTCTTCTTGTTAAAGCAACTTAATCTAGTAGTAGAAGAAATTAAATAGTACAAATTTACGTGTACTGCCCAGTGTCAGAGGATTTAAATGAGGATGTTATTTGGCCTGTAATTTTTTGTACTGCTACAGTAATTCTGCAAAAGCCTCTGGAGCATGACATTCAAAACTAAAGTACATTAAGATCATTATTTTTGCTGTAAGAGTTGTAAGAATTTACATAACCTTTGAAGCAAATGGTATAAAAGTATGAGAATAAACATATTCCGGGACTATTTTGAGTGATATATTACCTATATGAAAGAAGCCATTTCTGATATTTAGTTTTTTAAGACCTTACAAAAGTGTCGCAAGATCCACTGGTTTGATATTCATCTAAACAGAAGTTAAATCAAGATTATCTGTAAATATTTTTTTTTTTTTTGTCAGCAAGATTAACCGCTGAAGCAAATTTAGCTGTTGACATGGCAGGTTTGCCATCACTTCTTCAAAGTAGATGATCATGATAGTCCATTTTTGCCTTATAAATGTATTAATACACCTTTTGTAGGAAAGATCTCCAAAAGTAGCAGTGTGACAAGAATATGGGGGCCGGGGAATGATTTATAAGTGTGTGTATATATGTATATACACATAGTCTGTATATGCATTTACGTGTATATACCCAACCATCTATACAGTATTCCCTGTGCACTGCCTTTAGCTTTTCACTTGTGTTCTATTTTTTGAGCTGGCAGGCTGTAAACCAAATCAACTGCAAGTGAATTTGTATGACCCTGTGTTAAATCTTTGAAAGCATTTAATAAAAAAAAGCCCCACACCCTCCTCCCAGAATCTCTAATATTAGAATATGTACAATGAGATACCATAGTTACTTTTGATAAGTCAGACATTGCATTTCTTTTTCCCCCCAATGTTTTTAATTTTCATGTTGACCAGATCTGATCTGGGGACTGACATGATTATACCAACACAGGGACCTTAAAGAAGTCATGTGCTGTCACCAGTATTAAAGGGGGGGAGGGGGGGGGAAATCATGGCAAGTGAAATAACTTGCTTTGGTTGAGAAATCACTTAGCCTGTCATTATTTTACACAGCCAAATACAGTGCTGGCCATAATCTGCTGCCTTTCAAGTAGGAAAAAATACATTACTTATGCAGTGAATGTTTTTAATGTAACAAAGAGAAGGAATAAAAATGCCTTACAACAGTTTTATTAAAAACAAATTCCCACAGTAAATACATATACACTCTAGTACCATGGTGAAACAGCCAAAGACATCACTGTTAAGTGCTATGGGAAGTACTTATAAATTACTTGAAATAAAAAACATTGTTGCCTGGACATCAGGGTTGAAATGCTGCAGTTTGTAATAAATTAACACAGAACTTCACTTCCCCTCCTCTAACAAAGCAGCCATTTGTCTGAATAACCCACATTCAGCTGTGAGTTATATTTTCACAACTGCAACTGCATTCATTTGCAAATCATTCTCCAGTTTTAATGCTCAAGTTTTAAATACCTTAAGAACTAATAAATAAAGCAAAGTAGAGCAAACAGTTGGCTTGTAGCCTAAAAACTGGCCTAATTTCTGGGGTTTTTTTCTTTCTTCTTTTTCTTCTTTCACAGTAATTTTGTACATGTCTGACATTTCTTTAAGCTGTGTTTTGTTTTTAGTCTGAACATTTTTTCACAATATTTAAATTTAGTGAGAACATTTCATATTAGCAGCAAAAGTAAAGACGACATTTATTCAGTTTTGAATACTAAAATGCTTGTAAGGATTTCATTCCTTGACTAGTTTAGAATAATCTTTGAGTTACCTTGAGGTTTTTCTGTTGTAAATCACTTTTATCTCTTGCAAACAGGTTTTTATTTTTATTGATCCTGGGCTTTATGCAGAAGTTTTACTCTTGAGAATGAGTCTCTCATTTTCATAGATTAATTTTTTAATATAATCAGAGAGCTATTCTCTGTAAGAGAATCTGTTTTCATTACCTATTGGGTAAAAATGAAATGCAATACTTTATGGATATTTAAATAAACTCTTCAAAGTAGTATGATAGAAACATTTATTTCCAAAAGTTGAGTTTTGAGGTTATTTTCCTGGCATAATTGAAGACTGGTTTCTATAGATAGAATCTTAGGCTTTGTTCCACTTACTCGTTTTGAATAAATTCCTGTGGGCATGCCTGAAAGGGTTGGTAGTCATTTTCAGGAAGTGAAATTTAGGGAACAAAGTTACTTGCAGAGACTGCTTTGGTTTAGAATTGATCAAGCTTTCATAAAAGAGGATTTGAAACACTTCTACAAATCTCTTGTCTCCTTTTGTGAGGGTGGCCCGTCTGCATGGCAAAGTGTTTCTTAGTGTAAACAGTGTCCCATGAATAGAAGTATACAATTTTAATGCAAAACCTTAATTTACAAAAATACCTTGCGTTCATATTAGCTAGCATTGTACTCACTACTTTAGAACTAAGAGTATCAAGGTCAATGATTTGAAACTATTTCTTTTAACTGTAACTGCTTGTTTGTAAAAGATTACAGAAGTTTTTGAAGAAAAGCATTCTGGTTCCGGTTCCTGTCTGCACATCATCCTTCCCCACCCTCCAATTAAATGCATGTAAATCAGCTGCATACATACCAAACACCTGTGTGCTTAAAACTTGGAAATAATCTCATGTCTCTACAGATTTAAGCAGATAGGCTGCAGTGTCTTATTTCACATAATATCTATGCTAATCTGAGAGTGGAGGCAGTTCTACATATCTCTCCCCTCCTACCCTCCATTTAATTTAGAGTTAAATGTGTCTTCTTGCTGATCCAATTTAAAGTTATTCTGTTTTTCCCCATCTGCAATAGAAAATTATCTGTATTCTACTAGATCTCTCCTTTTGAACCAAATGGAGAAGAGAAAAATGAAAATACCTAGTTGACAAGATGGGAAGGGAAGAAACTGCCACTTTTGACATTAGATTACTTAGATTGCTTTAGCAAGACTTGTCTATGAAATTTGCAAGGAGCTTTTCTATTGCATACTACCAGTTACTGAAAGGATTAAAACGCTTCATATGCAACTTTTGTAAATTCTCAGCAATAAATAATGTAGTTATCAAATTACAAGTACTTTTTCATTACGCACATGAATATTCATAACAGTGAAAAACTGAGTTACTTTTATTTGAGAGGGTTTGTATGAGGATAAAGACGATTGCAGTTATGATTAAGAGGTAATAGTGTGACAGACTTTAGTTAAGACAAAATCTCTTCTCTAGTTAGCAGAGTAATTTCAGCAATACATCTTCTGTAATTTTTTTTAATCATGTAGTGATTACTTGTGTGGTGCTATTTGATTCTTTGGCCATCAGTACCTGATTAAGATTCTATGCTTAGTCCATCATTGCTTTTCAACAGGCCACCCATATGGTGTTAATGTTGAGCCACTGCAAATCCCTCAGCTTAGCACTGTATATTCAGTCAAAGAAGACTACGTGAAATGCTGGCATTAGCATATGTTCTCTTATTCTATTGACCTTTATCCATGGTATTACACTACCACTGGATCTTTGGAGTTGGTCCAGTAAGAAATTGGGTTGAAATTATAAAATTAGCCATCTGTCTATTAAAAACTTTACTGAGCCAGCAAGTTGGAACAAATGAACACAATGATGCAATGAAATGTAACTATCATTTATTAGGTGGACTTTGGTTTTGATTTTCGGTATGTTTTCTTTTCTTTCAACTATGAATGGAGTTTTTTTCCGTAAGTCTTCCATTGTGATTTCTTATGAGAATATGTGCATAGTTGATGAGAACCTATGTCTTTAAATTCATTAGGTATTAATTTATCTTCCTGTATGTTATTTCCATTTGATATTCTGAAAATCTCTCTCTGATCATTAATAAAAAAAGTATTTTTTTAAATGAAATTAATTATGTAAACTTGATATTCCTGACATCTTTTTTAAGGATGGGTGAGTTTTTTCCTTTGTCTGGTTTTCTTTTCAGTCTAGTTTCTATGATTTTTGAGTCTAGAACTACTGCAGAAATATATAATAACTTAAAGCATGATTGCAATAGAAGTAATTAGTTGTTCAAGAGCTACAGTTTCAAAGAGCTTGAACACTTTCCCTCTTCGATTGCAAGGTCTCTGTTAAAACTAGGAACTGCAGTAGCTTGGGCTATAAAGAGCCCAGTGGAGCATTTCTGAAAAATAATTCATTTACTAATTAACAAAATAGTGTTTGTTTATTTACAGTAGATAAAATGTTTCTATCAGGAAACAGCCTGCTAAGACTCTGCAGCTAGCTTGCTGTGCTGACAGCAGAACATCTGCAGTCTAATTTAATACATTTACTAAATGAAGTGGGTAAATAAAGGGATGTTAAATATCTACTTCCCAGCTTCTGATAGTTTTACTTCTCTCCAGTGGTCAGAACACTGATGAATGATTCCTGTTCTTTCCATTTGCCTTGTTTACAGGAGGCTCCAATGTACCAACATTATTTCAAAGGGTGCCATGTTGCAATTTTGATTGATGGAATGACATTGGCCCATCATACCTCACTTTATCTGTTCATCTCTCTCTTTAAATGCTCTGTATGTTACTGTCAGGGATTATTTTACTCAGAGTATTACTTTATGCCTTTCCAAATGCATTTTTGAGTGTGGTATGTGGTCACTAGTCACAGCAAATGGAATAACCGAAGAATGAGGACTCTGTGTGTTTTGCTCAAATTCTGGACTAGTGAAATCTGATTTCAGTAGATCAACAGTTCAGTCCCAGCCAAAAATATGATCACTTTTTCTTTCATAAAACATCTTACTGATTTTTTTTTTCTTAGAAATTTTCATATATAAAGTCAGGATCACATTTTTCTTTTTGAAGTATTTTCATTTTCTAATAAAGTGGATTTAAGGGATAATTGGACCTTTTTTTTGAGGCAGTTGTTCTAGCCTGAGTCACTCTTGGTTCCTCATCTTGTTCCAGGCTTTATGTAGGTACATAATAAACCCAGAGGAAGAAACAGATTTGAATTAATAACATACCCAAAGGTGGACATTTTACCAAATATGGCACTTTAACCAAAGGTGACTTCAAAATGTCCATCTTTGCCTCATCATTTTTAACCCAAATCCAGTTTGTCAGTTGAATCTCAGAAAAAGCTGTAACCATAATGGAGGTATTGAACTCAGTAGTAAGAAGTGCTTAAGCCACTGCTTCTTGCCAGAAAAAGGCTCATGAATTTACAGCTTGAATCTCAGACAGATTTGTACAACATTATACATGAGGTCTAGGACAAAGCAGAGAAGAGAACGCAGTTTTCCTCCTTCTCAGTCATGTACCTTAACCAGAAGTCCATTCCTATTATTAAGTGTTCAAGTGTTTTTCATGGAAGGGTTAAAATGTCCATTTATCTGAGGCTGGGGCTCTTTCTGTTATACCTTATAATGAGTCTTGGTAATTCATTCCAAAGATGATTACTTATAAACTTTGCCTGGTTTCCATATGGAATTCAACTCTACATCCACAGGTTTTACAGGTAAAATCCAGATACTTCTGTTAAACCTGGTAATGCAGTGGTGAGTATTAGAATGATACTCATTTAGATGAACTCGTGGTAACTGATTTGCTTAGCAGGTACACCACTGCATGACTCTAATTTGTGGACTTTGTGGTAAGGAGTCTAGTTAGGAGAGGAGTCCTTGCTGCAAATAGCACTTTCACTGCCCTGTGGCTGAATCATGGTATTCTGATGCTAGTTCCACATTTTAGTGGCTAGAGACGGCAAAATAAAATGTAAAAGTTTATAAATTTATAAAATAACTTGCAAACATTAGCAGCATACCTTAAACAGATGCTGAAAATACCGTTCTGTAGATACCAGGTGGATTAAGCCAACAACGTAAGTTTGCAGTAACCATGATTTAAAAAAAAAAAACCCCAAAAAACTATAGTAATAAACAAAATCTGATTCTCTTGTAGTAAAAGAGTGAGATTGCTCCTTCCCCTCCCTCCTATTGATCAAGGAATTTAAAAGGCTTATGAAAGATATATGTACTTGATAGATAGTGAACAGGATGAAAAGGAAGTATTTTTTTCATCAACTAATACTAATCTATTTCAATGTCATAAAGTAGTATTGGAGTAATTAAAGAGTATATGTAATATATTGGATGTTACCAACAACTTGTGATTAATCCTTGTGTATCTCTAGAGGTATATATGTTTCACTGGTGAGGTTGAGCTGAGGAGAAGAGACACACAGCAACACTTTCACTGCTGCTTCTTTGAGATCCCACTACGAGGACTCACCTTTACATTTAATATATAAAGGTTTCATGAACAATTGTTTTCTGGGAGGTCTAAGGAATCAGAACTCACACAAAGCATGGCATTTTCTCTGGCTACCACCCCCCGACAACCCTACCCCATGCAGTTTGGTCCCTTGGTACAAAGGGGTGGTTCCATCAAGCTTGCTACTAGGTCAGTGCCCTATATTAGCTTGTTACATATGGAACTTCCCAGAAAATGAACTGCGCCATGAATCAAGTAGAGGGTGCTTAATAGGGTGTCTGTTCTGTTGCTGGAGCATCTGTTTGTCAGAGAGAAAAAAAAAAAAAAGTTATTTATTAGCAAAACCTGATGTTTACATATTCATACAGAAGAAACAATTTAATTCAGATTCTGTTATATGCACACACATACCTATATCAAAGATTCTCCAAAACATGCATATGCGTTCTTTTTTATTTTAAGGGAGTGCATAAAAGTTTTCTAACCATGCTTTGAACTTATTCATAAGATTTTATGTGTCTACCTGGAGCAGATTTGAAATTACTTTTTATAAAATATGCTGCATTTATAAAATGCTTTTTTGGATGCCTTTTTATTTTTCAGTGTTTTTATCAGCCCCAACTCTAGATTTCATAGAGCCTGGGGAATTTACAAAGGAGCCAACTCAGAGTAAACTTAAGTCACAGATATTATACATACAATAGTCTGTCTGCTGACGCCAAGACTCACTTTCTTCCTCCGCTAATAAAAGCCAGTAACAGTTGTCTGATCTTTTGCATCAAAGACAGTGTTTATGAAGTGGCCTGTATCGTTATCTTAAAATATACATATAATTCCTGCATTAAAAGCTTGAGAAGAATTATGAATCAACATTTCCTAGTAAATTGTACACAGATTTGAGGACTGAAATAGTATATTTCATTCATGAATACTGGATCTTCAAAATAGGAGTACCCGTGAAACAAGCTTCCCTCTGACTAATGGTACTTACTTACCTGAATGATCTTTTGTGTGTGTGTGTCCCATATTTTAAAAATTTAAATAATAATAATCCTTAGTTTTCCTGTTCACAGACTTTGGGATATTGGATTCCAATTTAAGTGGGGTCCAGCTCTTTACATAAAGAGCTTTCAGCTCAAAGTCCTTTGATTATCAGTAGAGAAATACAGAACAGACTGCAGGACTGTTACACCAGCAGCGTATTGCAAGGCTTAGGAATCATTTAGACCACCTAGAAATAAAAGAGCTCTTGGCCAGTTGGGAATATTCAATCTGGCTGGCAGTTTACTTATCATAAAGTTCTCAAGAGTGTGGGCTATGGTCTAGGCACATTGTCTCAGTGGTTGGAGTCAACTCCTAGCCTAACTCAGAGTCCCTCCTGCCCCTAGTTATGTATATGGACAATGTACATGGTCCAGGTTTGCTGTGGGAGGGCACTTTGGAAAAAAGAGCATCAAGGAGCACCCAGCCAGCCTAATCACACCTCCAGCTGCAGGATTCCGAGGAGAAGGGAGCTAGGAGTGGTTGGCAACAGTGGTCCTGTCTTCATCCATATGTTTCTAGGCACTCCCTGTGTTGGAGCAGTTCAGGATCTGGAAGAGGGGCTAGAGGTAAAGCCTGTCCTGTGAAGCCAAGCATGCATTGCCAGGTGCTTTCTGTTCACAGGAAGATAGTTTACCTGTGGGTATAAAACAGATCAGCTGCTTTGGAGACACCTGCATGAATAGTAGGTTTGAAGATGATTCTACGGATGACAGAAAAATTCTATAGTTTATTTCAAATATTATTTTTGTTCTTCCATGATGAACCTCTAAAATGCACAGTCCAAGAGGCTTTACTCAGGATCCTTTAGGTAACAGTAGATCTGGGTAACTTTTTTGGGTTGTTTTTTTTTTTTTTTTCCCTGGCAAATACCAATTCACTGAGCACTGTGATTCTTGGCACCTAAAAGTAATGATGAATTCAGGTTGAATTCAGTGAACACATTCAGGTAAAAACCATGTTGAAATATCAAAAGGTTGAGTAAGTTCTCTGGTATATTCAAAAACTCTAATGAGATTTGCCCGGGTGTGACATAATACATGAGAACGGGTTGTAACATTGTCTTTTTTTTTTTTTTTCCATATTGAAGTGGGTAGCTGGTGTTACGGTATATATAGGAGCAAAATTTATGAGGAACTGAAGTAAATGGCAAGGAGGTGTTACAGCTTTAGACATCCTGTTGGCCTCATCTAGAATACAGGCCTTGAACTTTCATCTCCCACCTTTCCAGTTTGTCTGGGGGTTCTTGGACTTTGTGAGACTGCCTTGCTCCCTCTTGTCATGTATCTAGCCCCTTATTTCCAACCTGCAGAAGCCGGGGGCGGGGGGGGGGGGGGGGGGTAACAAGCAATTAAAATGCTCCAAAGACAACATTTAATTTTGTGCCAAAAAAATATTTTGGGATTTTTTTTGTTAGTTTGCTGGAGAAGATAACATACATAGTCCAAAAAATTGACACAATTCCTGAACTCTGTCTCTGGAATTTAATTTTTTTTTTTTTTTTTAAAGTGTCAGGCAGGACAGCTGCAGCTAAAAGAATCCAAAATTTGTTTGAAATTGTAATTTGTCTTGAAGATGGAATAAAACTCACGTTTTGGAAAGCTTGATCTTTATTTACTTTGGTGATCACATTGTATTTATTTATAAGGTGTTTTGAATAGGCTTCAATGTAGAACCGTTACATACTCATTTACCATCGCAAATACGATAACTGCTGAACAAGTGTGGCAGTGCTTTCAGAAAAGTCTTCTGGAAATGTTTGTATGTTTGCCAAAGTTCTGCAAGATCTCCAAGTACTTGCATTAGCCAGAAGAGCATATCAAGCAGCACAGGGCAAAACAACATAAGAGAAACTAATGTGCATGCTTTCCTGTTTGCAAAATATTGAATTAGGAAATTTGTTTAAAAACAAGGGATAATGGTGAGCAGAAGGACAAATCTAGGAAATGTATGTTGCTTTGTGAAGTACAGCAAAATAGCTATCCTAGAGTTTATTTCCCAACTAACTTCTAGGCTACAGAGTTTTTGGCTATCTGCATGTACTGAAACATTCCAGTATGTAATCAACTATTTCTGTTTCAATGTATGAACCATCTTAGGTCTGCATCAAGTATCTCTACCAATTTCATGTCTTTCATTTTTGTCACTGTAAATACAGTATTTTTTATTAGAATGATTTAAAAAATACACTTACAGGTAGAGAGGATGACTTTGATCACTTACTAGTACGTATTTAGTATAAAAATTCACAAAATACTATAAATTTGCATGTGTCTGGTGCTCCTGTTTCATAGCTCATGTTATAGTTTACTTATGTCTTAGTCATTTGCATCAATTAAATTGAATTGGAATATTTTTCTCCTCCTACTTTAGCCCTTCATCTTCAGCTGTCAACATGCACATGCCAGTCAGCAGTGTAGCTGTCAAAGCTGACATCAACATCTATAGCTGTATTTTTCTGGTGTCTGTATCTGTCTTATTCTGAGTATTTCTTAATGTTTGTCTTGCTGCTAATAAAAGGATTTACAAAGAATTAAGTTTCTACTATCCCCATCCTTAAGGGACAGTGGAAAATGGGATTTCACTGTGGAAATCTGACTTCAGGAGAGTTACTCTGTTCCCATCATTAGGGTCAGATTCTGGAGCATTATAAGCTTTCAGTAGTATTTTCTTTGCCATCAAGCAATCCTAGCTTCACTGAGGTTAATACAAAAATATTTATTTCAACTAAACCTGGTATCCCATAATTTCATCTTCCCGGTACTTCAGCTAAAACAAAAACTGTGATATGTCTTCTGAAAAGTAAAATTGGAGAGCATATTGATAGACAAAACCATTTATGGCAATATTCCTAGTAGTTTGTAGGGCTGAAACCAAGTTGTGAGAACATTACTGCTCAAAATATATCCAAGTGATATTCTTTCATTGAAATGAAAAACCTTACCATTTGCTTGAATGGGTGCAATATTTGTGTGCTTTACAGATCACTGAATAAAAAATGAAAATTTTCAAACCTGTGATTCTTGTACAGGTTAGGAGAAAATATTAGAAGCAGGTCAGCAATAAAGCTTTTATAAATAAATGAAAAGCTCCTAATTTTCAGAGCAAATGAGAGCGTATGATGAGTGATGTGCTCCTAATGAGTACTGAAAAAGCTGCCAGTGTAAATAAACAGATGGCAAATATACTTAAGTTACAAATTTTTCAAACCAAAAATACCTAATCACAGGTCTGTGCTACAGATTTCAAAGGAAAACTTTGCATCCAATTTTTCCACAATGCAAACATTTTCTTCTTCTTCACAGGGAGATAATAAATTGGTACTTACCTTACCTTACCTTACCTTACCTCCTTCACAAGGAAGGTTGTGAAGCTAATTGAATATTTAGTTTTTTGAAACCTGAAAGGTGCTCTGGTGTAGCAGGTATTAGTAATGCAGGAAGAGAGGAAGTTTGATGTGAGGTTTTGTCAGAAGAAAGTACCTTTAAATTGAATAGCGGCAAAAGCAAGTTATGTCCGTGTGAGCTCTGGCCCCAGTGCTTATCTTATTGGCCACCAGAGACATACAGTTGCTGTAGAAAAGTGTTGGGAGCCTGCTTTAAAAACTAGGTATTTGTGTGAAATACATCTCGCAGTATGTATTAATCTCTGAGTTACTGCATGGCTTCATGCCAAAGATAGCTCACAGAAAAATCACAGATGCTGCAGAAAATAAAGGCAACATCTGTGAGACATGGTTACATTTTGTTCTATAATTAGATCTATATTGATCCTCAATGCAAAGAGAAAATTGGAAGGATTTTTGTTATCATGATTTAAGAATCGAGTTACAGTTTACAGAATTATCTCTAAGTATCAGGACTAGTTCAGAAAACTTTTTTACTTTTGGTGAGTTTGTGGGAATCAAGTCTCAGTCTAATATGATAATATTTATTCATGGCAAATTAAAATATGAATGTATAGATTAGATTAATAATTTCATCAAGATCTGTTGCAGGTATGATAGAGCTTAACAGAGACTTCCTTTATATGTCAGGCAGCTTCACCTTAAAAATACTACAATAGATCTATATTGATCAATTCAAATATCCACATTAGCCTCAGGTCTCTGGGACAGGAGAATCATATATCTGAAAGGAACCATGAGATGTCACCGATGCCATTCCTCTGCTCGAAGACACTAGTCAGCTAGTCCTGGATGGGTGTCTATTGCATTCCTATAATCCAGTGACAGAGATTATGTAGCTTGTCTCGGCATCACATTAACTGTAGCTGTCCTTTCATAGTGTTTTGTCCCAATGTCTATCCTAACTCTTCCTTATTGCATAAATTTCTCCTATTTTTCCTTTTCTCCTATTTCCCATTAAACCAATTGCCTCCATTTCCTGATATCACCATGTCTTTTGCAGTGAACTTTTTGAATGCTCTTAACCTCTCTCTGCTACTCATATCTAGAATGAACGTCCCCCAACTCCTTCAATTCTTCCTCTTGATTCTTTTAGATGTCTGCTTATTTTTGTTCTATGCTCTGGGCTGTCTGTATCAAATTGTTCCATGAATTTAGGAAATTATGATGTTCAAGTCAAAACTCAGCTGAAGTCTTCCAGGGTCAAATAGATAATCTCACTTCTGTTACATGAAATGTCTATATGTTCAAGTATGACTATAATGTTTGCATAATAATGTGGTATGTTCTGCTTTGTTATTTCTCAGTTTTAGCATGTTTCAAAATTTGATCAAGAAAGAAATATGGGGAAGTCAAATAGAACTTTGTTTCTATTTCCAGGACTAAGCCCTCAGTCTTATGCCCTGCTGGATCAGCAAACACTATTTTACTCCTTTTCCTAGCAGAAACTAAGAGTCCCCCTCAATTAGGGGAAAGGACTGATTTTTTAATTTGGGCCTAGCCAAGGGTGATTTCTCAAGAAATCTCTCTCACATGTTTTTGCAACGTCTTGTGCTTGACATGTTCCAGTAGGAAAAATAGGAGTAGGAAGCAGTTTTGGTAACTCGCTAGTTAAGATTGCTGTTTTGACTCAGTTGTATACACAAGATTAATTTTGTACTTACTCCTTTAGCCAAAATAAAAAATGAGTGACATGCATATCTAATAAAGTTGCTATTTATCTTCATTTGTTGAGCTGATCTCAACAGTGCTTAATTTCAGAAGAGTCCAAATGACTCCCAAGGCATAAAAATAAATTCCTTTCATAGCGAGTAGCACATGAATGCATTTTTCTCCTCCCAGGTGGCTGATGTCTTAGTATGAGATCCTTTTCCTAGCTTTATGAAAGTGGCAGAGTTTAGCTACTTTCAGTTTACATGATGGGTACCCTGAATGGGTCAGGTCCTGTCTGCTCCCAAATCCTTTTCCAGAGTTTCAGAACTGCTCTTGGTGCTGATGAATTTCCCCAGTGCACTTCAGAAACATTGACAGTGTATGGAGGAGGCAGAGTATAGTGATCAAAAAGAGCATGAGGGAGCTCTGCCTGAGGAAAATTTAAAAGAAACCCTTTTGTAGTTACCTGCAAGTAAACGGATGACTAGAGGCTTGCATTACCTGGAGAAGTAAAGGTTTTTGCTTCACTTTCTCTGATAACCAGATACTCCAGACAGCCTGTTGTAAATGATTCAGTAGCATCTCTGGCTCCCAGCAGGAAAACTCTCTGAATTGCTCTTGGTAATAGCTTCAAACCTGCAGCTCCGACAGGTATTTTTAGGTCTGTCTTGAAGACATATCAGCTTCCATACACTTCACCTTCTTTGTCTGGAGTCACTACAGCTCCAGACATATCATTGAAACGGGGTATAATTGTGGTCTCATGGCTTCTCAATCCACCCACCAATCTCAACTGCTTTAAAGGAACCTCCTGCTGTGCTACAGGGAGTATTTAGAGCCTTTCTGAGCAAAGCAAACTTGAACTGTGGGTTGTGCCTGAATTTAAAGACTACCTTGGAAGGAGGAGGAGTGAAGATGCATTCTGAAATCAATTCTTTAGAACAATATGATTTATAATAGTGGAACATATCAAGCTATGAATTTCCTCGGAAGCATATGGTTTACACTACTTATCATTCTGGCACATTGAATTTTCAGTGAGTATTTCTGTCATTATAGGGCAAATGGTAAGACATTATAAGGCTGATTAATAGTGTAATAGAGGTCTGCTCCTTACTGTTATAAAAGTGAGTATGATTTGCTGCGAAGTAGGGAAATAACCCAGTAAGCAGCACATAAATGTTCAAAGAGAAATTTACCAAAAAGGGCAAGAGAGAGGAGGAGCAAAGCCCCTTTCACTGCTCCATTTAGATCAGGATTGTGTCCACGCTAGAACACTAGAACATTTATTCACAGAAATAATCCCTTTGAACTCAGTGAGGCTAGTAATTGAAGTTTTGTGTACAGGCTGCAATGCAGCTTCACTGGGCAGCTGCTGTTTATCTCATGGAGTTTCAGTTTTTTCCTTTCAACAACTTCTGGATGCTTTATAGACGATTCCCATTAAAATGGGAATGGAGAAGAAAGGAAGGGTTAATAAGGGGGTTGGGAAGTCTAGAGACTGAGATAGAAAGGTTTTTTTTCTTATTTTTACTACTTTTGTGCAGCCCAAAGTATAAAATCAGCAAGACTGGAAACTTTTTCAACTGGTGCTGTATTCTCACATTTAAAATATAACTTTTAATCTTTCATAGCTGTTGAAAGATGTGGCTCTGGCTGGCTCTTTGCTTCTAATCAATGAATACAGTACAAATACCACCAAGTCTGTCTTTCATCATGCAAGTGAGAAATCTGTATGGTCACTCTAACACATCTTACCAAAGTGCAGCTGGGATAAGATCCGTGCTTTGGCAAACTGAAGTTTTTTTTAACTGCTGGAGCAGAGCTGGTTGAATTGTTGGCTTTTTGCAATACAAGTTTTTATGACTTCTTCTAATGTAAAACAGAAGATAAAGGGGAAACAATGCAAAATAGTACATCAACAGCAGATAATGTTAACCTGATAGTATATTCTATCGCATGGTTTCAAGAAATATTTCAGACTATAGAAAAGTCTTTTCCATCCATTTAAATTAATAGTTGAACAAAGCAGTATTAAAAGTCAGAAAAAATATCAGATAGAAGTCAGCGCACTTAATATAGAGAGCAAATGGATGATAATGTGGATAAAGTTTTCTGAAGAAGTGAAGGTATAGAAGTTAATCTCATAATTTATATCAACTCTGTTTTAATCAAATAAGGCCAATTGTTTGTTGGAACAGTATATTAAGAGAGGGAGAGAGCACAAACATGAAGATAAGTTGGTAACCTAAAAGAGTAAAAGGACAATATGTATTTTTCCAATATTGAAAATTTAATTAAATTTATCTCTTTAGATCTTTTTAGAACTACATCCATGAACAAAACCAAAAAAACAGCAGTAGCAACTGCAATGATGTCTTACATAGATTGGAATTAGTTTGTTACAACTGAAACTGAACCATTTTTCTGAGAAAGTATTCTGTAGAAATAAAAACATACAAAAACAATAGAAAGAAAATATTTACTTCAGTAAATGAGTTCATACTTGTTGTATGAACAATTGAGTTATTTATCTTAATTGGCACAAGTGCATATAGAGAATTAAAATCATGTCTATCAAAATTTTCCACAGAAGTAATAACACATGAGCAAAACTGGAAAAAAATTATCAAGTAATTTTGTGGCAAATAATATGTTCAGCAATAGAGGTACCTAAAAAAGAAAATGCTTTTCTTATTTGAAGATAAGGTAACATCTACTTCCTACTGAGATAAATTGCCTCCATGCAGAAGCCTACTGTGCTCAATGTTAATCTTTCCATATGTTTCAATGGGCCTTAATTAGGCCATAATTTTCAGTTTGCCTGTCTGCGTCCCTTTGCCAGCAACTGGTCTTTTGTAGAACCTTCTGGGTCTAGTTTATAAAGGTTTTCCAAATTTAAACAGGAAAGAGAGTGTTTGTTTAGATCCCCCTGGCATTAATGACAGTTCAGCTCGAACACACAGATTCAGCTTTAATTCTGAACTTCCCCAGTCATTGCTGGGCTGTTTTCTGAACCAGAAGAGCCTGGACTCCCAGCTTCAATCTGCCGTGACTTTAGCTAGCCTAGTTCCAACTTTGGCCAGAATATGAATGTTCAGGACCCCTGTCAGCAGAGTTGCATTTAAGGCTAACAAAAATGTCAGCGTCACATCAATCAGAATCTGTCTCTTTCTTCATGGTTTGTCCCTTTAATATCTTCACTTTGTAAGATCTCCCAGGCAGTGATTATTTCTTTGTATGGGTGCATGTGAGATTAGAGGGGGTAGTCGCTACAATAATGGAAATAATATTAACGCAAAATTTAAAATAGAATACCATGCTGTGATATGAATTTTGGGAATGTAAAAATAAACAACGATTCCAAAAGAATACATTTAAATTACTCCTCTAATAATACATCAGTGGTTACATGCAATATAGACTGGGTAAATGCACATTCTGTTCGCCCTTGCATGAATTTAAATCTAACGCAAAATGGACAGATCCATTCATGCCTATGAAATTAAATCCAAATAGGTTTGCATAAGCATTAGGTTTAATGATAACTGCACAACATAATTAAAAGATTATGTTTCCTGAATATCAGATTTTCTGTATGCATGTTTATTTGGATTTTTAATTGAAAATAAACAAAATCAGAAGTGCAAAAAAAGTAGAAAAGATGTGTGAAATGTAATGATAATGGTTGACTTCTAAACAGCCAAGGAAATTATAGTCATCTTATGTGTGGGACAGGAACAAACACCTCTTAATTGCACTTCATTATAACGTACCTTTCTCTTCTCAGTTGTATATATTAATTATAAAAATCATGTTTCAGAGACGAAAAGCTGTACAATAGGGTTTTTTTTCTTTTCCCTCCCTCCCTTATGCTGTCTGCAGCAGGATGGAAGAACAATATCAACTGTCATCCACAGAAAGAGCTTAAGAGCTTTCAAAGACAAATCATAAAAAGAATGAAAGGCTATTATAAAAAAAGGAGGAAAATGCTTTGATTTCACAGATTTGCTACTTATTAATGTTTAAGGTTCTCTCTTCTTTTTAAAAGTATCTTCTCATATTGTTTTGTATGTGTTATGTGCAGGTACATCACTTTTTGATGACTATATCACATGGCATGTGGATTACGTAGCTCCTTATTAACGGATGGAGGTTGAGGGGATAAGATATGGGAAAAGATACTATAGCAGCTCTCCAGGACTTGTATTACTTCTTCAGATAACTAGTGGAAAACGTGAACATGAATTTCATGACAGAAAGTGACACTGTCTTTTGAAGTTTCTTCTTTTCCTTTTCATTTATGTGTTTCTTTGAAGCAACACTTAAAGACCCTTGAAAAGAATGGACATGATTGTCTTACCTGTATTGTGTTTATCTGGTACCAAACTTTTTTGTGGCTGCAGATTTCTTTCTTGATTTGGATATTCAGTTGTCCTGTTTCCTATATGATTAGCCGTGATGTTTCCTTAAAACATACAATCTAGCTTATAAAACTGAATAGTCTTACTGGCTTTGTTGAATCTAGGAGCTACCTTACTGATGAAGATTTTATGACTGCTGGATGTAGCCTTGCAGTGTAACCATCTGCGTGAAACTTGGTATGTTAGTACATGGACGATAAAGCAGTGAGCCATTATCTGGTTATACTGGCTTTTAGTATCTATCCTCTTGAAGTTTTTACCATTTCTTCCATTTTTTTTCATTTCACTGTGAATTTGGAATATGGTTTCTTGAAGCGGGAGTCTGTGGTGCTAGGTGTCTCATGCTTCCTAAGGCTAAATGCTTTGTTTCACCTGGGCCTTACAGATCTCTGTGGATCTTACAGTTGCAGTGTCTCTGTCAGAGTTATAGGCAACCCATTTTTTTGTTGCATGCATGACATATTGATAGCAGGTGAAGACCTGCTATTGTATGTATTGTGAGTATAACGTATATATTCTTGGGGCGGGGGGGAAATCAATGAACTATTTCATTAGTAACTATGACAGTCAATGATTCCTGAAAGGGTAGGTGCTCGGAGTTGCATGTGTTTTGATTATGCTATATGATTTTCTGTATGTGCCTTCCAAACTTTGAAACTGCATCTTCTTCAGAGAATAAAGAAAAGGAAAAACCTTCCTATCCAAATGGCAAGTTGTTACTTCAGTACATTCCTGAAAGGTACATGCTGACTTCTGTCAGTAAAAGTCTCACTGCTAATGCATTCAGATTTAAGCTGTTGCTTTTTCAGATAGACCAGGTAACAGGTAACTCCTCCCAAAGCTGCAATAGCCTTTACTAGACCTTATGTTTGTTCTGGTGGGAGGGAAATCCTCCATGTGCAAGAACTTGAGGCTTATTAAATTTAAAGTGGTAGTAAAATATGTATGAAGGAGATAGGTACTATCTATAGGTACTATGTTCAGCATACAAACTATTACTTTAACACTTGTCATACTGATGATTCCTTTTTTTTTCCTCCCTCCCACCCCCCAAACCCAGTTATTAGTGAAAACCATGGTAACTATCAAAGGTATGGCCCCTTTTCCTCTCTCATGAACAGCTGCAGCTTGCACATTGTTTCAATGGATTGGTCAATTTATTAAAAATAAAGTAAACAGTAGGAAAGGAAAGAGAAGTTCTTTACAGAACTGCTCTAAATTGCAAGCAGGAGCTGCTGGCCTGCAGATCATCCTGAGATCTAAGGATAGCAAATATGTTATCTTTGACTTCCTCTTCTGTATTCTGTGTAATTCCATACAAGCAGCATATGCTCCTCTGAATGTAGTTTCTTCATTCTTACTATTATAAACTTTGGTCCATATTGTATGTCAGAGTAATTCAAAGACACAACAGAAGCAAGAGAATTTCTCTGCACTCCTCTCTATTTTAAAGCCATTTGTGAAGCAGTTTAACCATTAACATGTATAAAGCTATCTTACTACATGAAGAATAATCACATGATACAATTTTTTCTGAGGAAATATTAACTTTAAGCTGGGATGACCAACTTCCCAGAATTCACAGAAAAACATAATGAAGTTAATATTAAATAAAAGGCTTGTGAAAGCTTTTATTTTTACAGTATGTGCTGATGTGTCCTTGATTTAATCATGTTTTGTTTATGATTAATGAATGATTCACCTTGAAGACCAAACTTTGATTCATATCTCATGAAGAATTTGAAGAAATAATTTATTTAGAAAATAAAAGAAAGCTGCTTTTTGTCTTGCACAGTATTAAAAATTTAGCGCAATACACAGTCAGCAATAACACGGCGAGTTGAAGCTGACAAGGACAAGGTAAAGTTTCAGTTATGACACAAGTGTTACCAAACCTCAGACTGTTCAGGAAATCTTCAGGTATAAATTGTGTAAATTCAAAGCATGAAAAATTCTCTTTTTTTCATTCTCTATAATGTTTTATTCATAAATGTAGACTTATGCAGCTGAACTCAAAATGTAAGCATGTGGAATGATTTTATTTATTTTTCCAATATTTCTATTTATTTATAAGGCAAAAATAAATATATTCAGAAAGAAAAGCAGCTGGAAATGTGACCAAGTCGCTTTTGTTAAAGAAGATGCACAATTGTGCAAGTTCAGAGTTTATATTTCACTAGGGGGTATAGTCATTTCTGTGACACTTCACCTACATAAAATATTATTAGGTAACAGATCTGAGGAAAGATATGAGGTAAACCACAATAGTAATTAAAGTATCTGTGCATAAATCCAGAGCACAAAATTATTTTGTTCTATGATATATATGTATCAATCTTAACATGATTTTTTTTTTTTTTTTTCTGATCATGAAGTAAGGATTATTTTGAAAAGATCCATGTTGGAGTGGGAGCAGGTAAATTTGCAGGAAGCATTATTTATAAATAATCCCTGATATAATGGGAATGTTTTCATGTGCCAATGACCTGACATCTACAATGCTGTATGTTTTAATTTTTAGAAGAGAAACACAGTCTGAAGATTGTCTGGGGTGGATAGATAATAGTTAATTTGATAGCCTAGGCATTCATTGTGTGATATCTAACAACCTTTTCTGACAAAATAATTTTATTACAGTGATAGACGGATGACCTTTCTGGTGTTATCAATGGATGACAGAAAATTGTTTATGCCCTAGAATAGTGATATAACAAAATTATTGTCCAAGAATTAATGCAAAATTCATTGCAAAATTCAACTGTTTATATAGAAACACATATTTATCTTTAATTCTTCACTGGAGAGTGGGGGAGCAGGTTTTATATAGTATTCTGGCCTGTGCTACATTTAACTTTCTCAGAATAATTCTTCAGTGGTAATGATGCATGAGCTACAGGATAAGCAGTTGAAAAACACAGTGCAAAATCTGACTGTGTAGGGTGAGTTGCAGTTTATACAAAAGTTCAAAATTGTCTCTCCAGAGAAGTGTGTTCCTGTTTTCCTGGTGGAAGAAAACCTTCTTTCTTCTGTTTTCTTCATTTACTCATAGGTAAGTGAACAATCAGTTACTTATTTTAGGTAAAGTCTTATAAGAAGATATTAGAAGCATAATTCAAGTTGATTCCAGTGCCATTAACATATTACAGTAACATAAGAATAACAGAATTTTGTAGTTGATTTGCTTTACTGTGAAATTTTCTTGATTATTTGATGTAAGACTTGGCATTATACTCTCCAGCTTAAAGGAGTTTGAGAACTTTTGAAAAAATTTCCATTTTCTGGTTCAGTGAGTTTACTGCTGTTCATTTAAACTCCACATGCTTTACGTGGCTTTTACATTTCATAACTCTTTGTGGCATGTATGATTCAGGCTGCTTCACCTTCATATTGACATCACAGAGTTCAATGACTTCTGTATGGTTTGTGTCACCCCTTAAAAATAATATAGCTCTGAGAATTTAGAGTGATCTTTGTCCTCTGGTTTGCTTAATATTGTGGGTTTATGTTTTTCTTATTTGTTCAGAACTATTTGTACTTCAGGTTATTAATCTATAACTAAGTGTTGCCCTCTGTGTTCATCCTGCTGACGATACTTGGAACTAGACCAAAGCTATTTTCCTTAAAATTGTGCAAAGCATTCATGTCAGTGTTTAATGTGAGTTTCTTCTTCACTTACGATCTTTTTGGAATCATGTCAGAAGGGGGCAAAATTAGCACAGAGCAGTATTGCTACCTATGCTAGTTCTATCTTTTTACAGAGAGAAGCCTTGGATATCCTGCCTAAACAAAACCTTGAATGGAGTGCTGTCTGTCTCTCTCAATAGCAATGCATCAAGCAGAGAATATGTACTGTCACTTGAACAATTAGAGTTTGAAATTAACTATGGCCAGTCACTATCTGAACTCATTGTCTAAATATCAACAAAAATGTATAAGGAAATATCCTGTATCACAAGAAACTGGTAAGGAAATTAAACCCCAAGGCACTGTGTCATCTCCAGGCTGTATCCATCTTTGCCTCCTCCAAGATCCCTCCGAGAGGGCACTTCAGCTTGATCATGCAGACTGGAGCACCATTGCCTTTCAGTGGACTATCTGTGACACTGGCTATAGGGACGAAAAGTCCTTCTTCCAGCTAAAGCTTCCAATCCTTACTCAGAGTAATTGCTAGAGTCTAAACTGTGCATAATCAGGATCACGGTTTTGGCCCACTGAAGTTGTACAAAAGAGTTCAAGCTTAAGAATTGTTTGAAAGTTTGGACCATATTAACCTAAAAAGAAACAAATTAAGTGTGATGCCATAAGGAAGCTTTTGTTTGGGCTAAGACTTCAGATTTAGATGTTGTCTGCTGTTCTGAAAGGTTGAACAAATGAAAGTAAAAGAAATTGTTACTCATCACAGGCAGATTGAGAATGAGTTCCTTAGCAGCCTCATGACATGAAGGCTGCATAGCTTCTCTGCTGCTACTGTCACTGTAACCTGTGTAATCGTTAAAAACAGCCTTAAATGAGAGAGTTATAAGATGGATATTTGTGTAGAGGTAGAGATCTATATGATGAAAAATATATGGCTGTTAATGAGCATGTAACAGTTTGATGTTAGTCATATAATGTGTTTTCCTTTTTCACTATGGTACTGTGTGACAGATGGTATAAAACAGAGCACCTCAGCTTCCTAAAAAATTAATCCAGTTATGAACATCTGGAAGCACAGAGTGCTGAAAAATAGAGGCTGTGTGCACAGTTTTCAAACAAATATTGGGAAGGGGAAGTGGGGGGAGAAAACTCTTGTAAGTCTGCTTCATTTGGTTACACGTGTGCCACATTAAGGAGAGTCTACCACCTTTGGAAGAAGGGGCAGGCAACTCAGGAAGAGTACAAGCATCTCGTTAGGTCATGCAGGGAGAAAATTAGAAAGGCAAAAGCCCAGCTAGAACTCGATCTGTCCAGTGTTGTAAGAAATAATAAAAGATGTTTTTACAAGTCCATTAATAACAAAAAGAGAGCCAAGGAGAATCTCCATCCTTTGTTGGATGCAGGGGGGGAAATTGTCACCAAGGATGAGGAAAAGGCTGAGGTACATAATGCCTTCTTTGCCTCTGTCTTTAATAGCCAAACCAGTTATCCCCAGGGTATTCAGCCCCCTGAGCTGCAAGACAGGGATGGGGAGCAGAATGAAGCCCCCATAATCTGGGAGGAAGCAGTTAATGACCTGCTATGCCACCTGGACGCTCATAAGTCTATAAGCCGGATGGGATCCACCCGAGAGTATTGGAGGACCTGGCAGACAAGCTTTCCAAGCCACTTTCCATCATCTATCAGCAGTCCTGGTTAACAGGGGAGGTCCCTGATGACTGGAGGCTTGCAAATATGATGCCCATCTACAAGAAGGGCCGGAATGAGGATCTGGTGAACTACAGGCCTGTCAGCCTGACCTCAGTGCCGGGAAAGATTATGGAGCGGTTCATATTGCGTGCGCTCAACAGGCATGTGCAGGTCAACCAGGGGATCAGGCCCAGCCAGCACGGGTTCATGAAAGGCAGGTCCTGCTTGACCAAACTGATCTCCTTCTATGACCTGGTGACCCGCCTGGTAGATGATGGAAAGGCTGTGGATGTCATTTACCTGGACTTCAGCAAAACCTTTGACACCATCTCCCACAGCATTCTCCTTAGGAAGCTGGCAGCTCATGGCTTGGACAGGCGTACTCTTCACTGGGTAAAAAACTGGCTGGGTGACCAAGTCCAGAGAGTTGTGGTGAATGGAGTTAAGTTCAGTTGGTGACCGGTCATGAGTGGTGTTCCCCAGGGCTCAGATTTGGGGCCAGTCTTGTTTAATATCTTTATCAATGATCTGGATGAGGGGATTGAGTGCGCCCTCAGTGAGTTTGCAGATGATTCTATGACACCACACTGGGTGGGAGTGTTGATCTCCTCGAGGGTAGGATGGCCCTGCAGAGGGATCTGGACAGGCTGGATCGATGGGCTGAGGCCAGCTGTATGAGGTTCAACAAGGCCAAGTGCCGGGTCCTGCACTTCGGGCACAACCACCTCATGCAATGCTACAGGCTTGGGGAACAGTGGCTGGAAAGCTGCCTGGCTGAAAAGGACCTCAGGGTGTTCGTTGACAGCTGGCTGAACATGAGCCAGCAGTGTGCTCAGGTGGCCAAGAAGGCCAACAGCATCCTGGCTTGTATCAGGAATAGTGTGGCCAGCAGGAGCAGGGAGGTGATTGTCCCCCTGTACTCGGCGCTGGTGAGGCCGCACCTTGAATACTGTGTCCAGTTTTGGGCCCCTCAATACAAGAAAGACATTGAGTTGCTGGAGCGTGTTCAGAGAAGGGCAACGAAGCTGGTGAAGGGTCTGGAGCACAGGTCTTATGAGGAGCGGCTGAGGGAACTGGGATTGTTTAGTCTGGAGAAGAGGAGGCTGAGAGGAGACCTTATCGCTCTCTACAACTCCCTGAAAGGAGGTTGTAGTGAGGTGGGTGTTGGTCTCTTCTCCCAAGTAACAACTGATAGGATGAGAAGAAATGGGCTCAAGCTGCGCCAGGGGAGATTTAGATTGGATATTAGGAAAAATTTCTTCATGGAAAGAGTAGTCAAGCATTGGAACAGGCTGCCCAGAGAGGTGGTGGAGTCCCCATCCCTGGAAGTGTTCAAAAAATTTGTAGATGTGGCACTTTGTGACATGGTTTAGTGGGCATTTTGGCACTGATGATCTTAGAGGTCCTTTCCAATGTTAATGATTCCTAGTTTTTACTTTCATTATAAATGATCCAGCCCCCAAGCCAGGAAACATGAAATTGCTATTCTACCCTTAATTGGTTTAGTGGTGGAGTTGGTAGTGTTAGGTTAATGGTTGGACTGGATGATCTTAAAGGTCTTTTCCAACCTAAATGATTCTATGATTCTATGATTACTGGTAAAAGTTTTAATTCAGGCAAAATTTCAACTGCTATCAAACAGAGTTTTTTCTGAGTTTTCTGTATTACTTATTCTTTAAAGGCTCTCCATTGATTTCAAGGGAAGAGAGGAACTTCAGATGCTACAGTTCAGATGTCCACCTTATAAATTAAATATAAATGAACATTCATCTGTGTTGGAGATGTAATGTAATGTAAATGTTGGAAGTTTTTATGAGTGGATATTCTGCATGCTCTTTTTCCTGACTGTTAACACTGTGAAAGAATATGCCAACTATGGACCAAATCTGTTTGGATAAATCTTTCTCTGTGTGTATTTATCTTTAAGTGTGCAAGTAATAAATTTTAAAAACATGTTCCCATTCACATCCTATCACAAATTTGAGTGAAACTGAAGAATATTTGCTTGCTCACATTAAAGTTAATTAAGTTGGAGACTTTCATCATAGATTCTAAGTTATCAAGAAAATATTTTGAAGTGTAAAGGGGTTATGATGAATGTATCAAAATCCTCAGGATCATAACTGACATCTTTAAAAGAGTGATTCCTGCTAAATGCAGCACAGATATACAAAGGAACAAGAAACAAAAATGCCAGTTTCTCTTCCTCTCATTCTTCAAGACAAGTGGTCGTCTTTCATACTTGCAGAATGTATAAATAAGGCTTAGTTCTGAAACCCATCGAAGGCAGATCAGCATTTTTTAAGAACCCTGTATTTGATGTCTGGCAAAATGTATACTTAAGCTAATATTCACCAGTGTGTACACACTAGGTCAAATCCCTTAGTGTTACAAAACATGATATAAATGGTAATTTTTATTTCAGTAACAGAATAAAGAAATTACTCCAAAAAAAGGGGGCGGGGGGGGGGAATGTGTTAAAAGAGATGACATTTTAGTTAGCACTTTTCATTATAAACTTTTCAATGCAAGTCTGCAAATTGCATCAGCCATCAAACAGAGAATTAAACAGAATCTCTCTCATGAATAATAGCTATTTTACATCAACTTATGACAGATTTGTAAATTAATTACATGCATAAATAAGTGTGGGATAGGGCACAAAACCAAGATGGCTATGTTATATTGTGATTATATATTCTATGCTGACCTGGACCAAGTAAGTTTCCACCTACTTACAATTCTAGTAACCGTTTTGTTCTGTTTCTAAAGCAAATGCAATATAATTCATCTAGAAGAAATATACCAGATTTGAGCTGCATAAATATAATTCAGAATATGGCTCATTATGTAATAATGCAATAAACAGCATGAAGATGAATCAATATGCCTCAAAAATATTACAAAATAACTTATGTTTGCAAACAGAAATAGGTGTCATAAATTGCACTGAAAATAGGACTGCACAAACCTTTTTAGTTAATTTCATTTCCCTGAAATAGTTAATATATAATTATTTTATTAGCAATGCAACAAGCCAATAAAAAAGGAAGCTTGTACTGCTTCATAGACAAGGCCTTCATAACGTGTTTAGAGCCCTTTAGTTCTGCTGTTGTTTCTGTGTACGAATCAATACTGCAGGCAGCAATTATGTGTTGTTGGTTTTTGGCTAAAATTCCCACACATCTGGGATAAACAGATATTCTATTCGAACTTCCTCTGTTAACTCCACCAGTTTCCATGGAATGACTCTCTATATGCTTGTTAAGTAAATGATTGTTATAAGACTATGGAGACATGGTCGATCAAATTAACCCCTTTTGTCCAGCCTCCAAAATGGTTCCCTTCATTTGCCTAAATTCAGCTGCTTTGGGGAATTTTTTCAAGCTTGAAGGACTCTCTGGATTCATCACATTAGCAAACTGTAACCTGAGAAGAGGGTCTTTGGAGCAGCAGGACTTCTTTGGCCCCCAATTGTTTTGCTAATCAAGATTATTGCCACTATTGAGATGTGGAAAGATAGCCTAGCTGACAAAATTTGTCAGCTTCCCATGAAATAGTTCTGTCAGTTTAGTCAGGGTGCCGGCTAATATTAACATATAAATGAAGTCTCTCCCCCTCACCCCTTAATAGATGCAGAGAAAATATAAACACACACACAAAAAACCCCTCTGTGCTTAAATTAAACAAGCTTCTTTTCTCAGCTCTAGCCCATGTCCCTGGAAATCCTGTGAGTAGTGGAGCTAAAGGGAGGGGGGAGGGAAGCAGAATTTGCACAAAACTACTTTTAAGCTATAAAGCAGCAAAGCTCCACTCCCCTGCTGATAGCAACAGGAGATTGATTACGCCTGCAAAAGTACAAATGGTTGCTTGAATGCAAGTGGCAGACCTCCAAAGCAGTATGTTCTATGTGCTGGTTTTACATTTTATAGCAGAGGACTTGGATACAAAGTGGAAAAGTGGAACAGGGGGTATGAAAGAGTTATCTTTGCCCAGAGGTCAAACCTATGAGAACTGCTCCTTGCTAGTCTTAAGAGTCTGACCACAGAAAGATAGCAGGGGGAATGCAGCCTCTGCACTGCAATCGTCCCCTACTGTCACTCTGCAGACTGAATCACCCAGCACCTGTTTTTTTGCCTGTCACTCTGTTTTCTCATAATCAGAATACACATTGCATTTTCCAGCTGACCTACGAGGTGATATAATCTAATGCTCTTTCACCTACTTACGCAAATTTTGCATTATTTTGTCAAAGGCAAATGCTTTGCATCATTTTGGCGGCAACTCTTTCAAATCCCAGCTGTACCAAATCATAAAAAAGTAATTCAAACTTACACTCATTTTAATTGTAAATGGATCTACTGAAAGTTCCCTTAATCTTTTAGCCTGATTTAAATATAAATAAATTAATATCTCACGATATTTGTAATCTGCAAGTCAGCAATATTGGTCTTTTGGTACTAAATTAGCTCTTGAATGGCAACTGTGCAGCGGCTTTGTGTAGTTAGTGTACGCATCAGAGATGACTCTTCTAGCAAGTTCAATAGGCTTTGCAAAGCATAGCTTTAAATAGAAGAAATCCTTCAATCATGATTTGTTCTTGCTTTATGAGAAACAATCAGATTATTCCTTTGTGCTGAACTGTGACAATACTCTAAAGCATGAATGAAAACTAGAATATATGTTCCCCCAGTGGATTACATCAGCCTTCTTGTTCATTAGGCTAACATGAAAAATAGATTTAATGTGTAAAATATCTGTCACTGAAGAGAATATTAAGGAAATTACTTGGAAGCAGTTTGTGGGAACTTCAGAGATAATGAGTTAATGACAAAGCACAGCATTTGTTAAGTTGTTCAAAGCAGATCATTCCTAAAGCATTCTAGGCGAGTAGCTAAGCTCCCTACTTCACGACTTTCAGAAGTTGTCATACAGAGTTGTTTTCAGCTTCTCAGAAAATGTTGTGTAAAATACTGCATTAGTTGCCCAGAATGTGGAGCTAAAGAAGCATAATCCAAACAGTACCATTGTTACCTATCATCCTGAGTTTAATGGTACATTCTGTGTTCATGTTCATGTCTTTGATCTGAACTTCAATTTTCAATATTCTGAGAAACTTAATTAAGATGGGTTAGACTTACTTTCTCAAGTGAGAAAAATCACTGGGAGCCACAATATTACTTATTCTTGGCAATAGGATAGAGTTAATAATAATCGTAATAGTATTTCTCTTATGGTTAAAGTCATAGTCTGCTTGAAAGTTCAGATCTCAGAATCTTTGTGAATTTCCTGGATTCCCCTTCTAGCTTGATAAAGTTTCACCACATTGAAACTTCTCCCTCCTGTGCTCTGGCCCCTCTCCTACAGGATATGAGATGGGGAAAGGCTGAGGGATACCTTACTTACTACCCAATATGCAGTGTGTTCATGTTTTTGTACAAATGAATGAGTAGTCTTTGACCCAGGGAGTTTACAATCTGGAATAGCTTTTGGTTATCTGTTACAGTATCAGTTCATCAAAACATATATTCCTAATTCATGTTCATCCAGCTCTAGACCTTTTCACAGTTTGGCTTCTGTTATAAGCATCAAATCTAAAACTTCTTAGATACCTTTAAATAGCTGAAGAAGTAATATTTACAGTAAGAGGTCAGTCTTCTACTAAACAGCTATCTTTCGGGTCAGTGTCATCCAGAACTCACAGAAAGTCTCCAGAAGTCAGTAAGATACACTTGACCATGTGCATTAAAACCTCAATTTACTCTGTGTGACTTTTTCTCACATTTGTTTCTGGTCACACTGCCTCATTTTGCATCTGCAGGACTTGTCAGGTATATAGTTCCACTAAGAAAGAGAAGTCCTGCCCAAAGGGAAGGGTGTGGAGCTTTCCTCCAGGGCTGCAATTGCCCAGCTTGCAAACTTGCCTTCAAGGGGAGCCAAGTGGTGCTTATAATGGAGTCCTTCATACCTCAGAGAGAACAGCTGCCTCACACTTCAGTGCACACAAACAAAACACCTGCTTAAACCCAGAAAAACCAGTAAGCCATGAGACTGGCTGTATGTTGGATGTTGTTTAGACTTTCTCTTTTATCTTTTTTGAAATATTTTAGCGTATTTTTCTGCATTTTGGACACTTTGAAAAATTGTGGGGTTTTGTTTATAGAAACATGTTTTTTCTTCTCTTTTTGTGGAACATGAAAACCACTGCCAATATTTTGTTTTTCATCATTAGTAAAGATAAACCTCCATAAGTTTGGTTTGGACAAGCATCCTGCAAGTTTGGCTACCCAGGTTTTAGACCTACTTCAAACTATACTGCATGACTTGAATACAAGCAGCCCTTCATTCTTACCTATCCTTTTACAAAATATGGGACAGATGCTGAATACTGCCTAATTTGCTATTTTTCTCTCATATGTTATAGATACATGGGTGTATTTCTTGCACAGAGTAACTGTAGAGCTTCATTCATACTATTGGAGGGGTTTTTTAGTGTGACTTCAAGGGTGTAGCAAGGACCTATGCAAGGAAACTGGCATTTTGACATTTTAATTTTAAGCTATACTTTTCAGTATATCAGGCTGGGAGACAGAAATGGCTCTTCAGGAATGGCAGAGAGATAAGTAACTCCACTGAAAATTAGTACATAATACTGATTAAAAGATGATGAACTTATATCTCAAGATCACCAATAGCATATTGTAACTCCTCACTTCTGAGATCTGTTTCAGATAGATAGATCCTCGTTTCTGATAGATTTCCATCCTTTTCAGCTGAAATGCCCATCAGGTCAGGGAAGCTGTCCATACTGGTCAGATTCTGTAGATCATGTCAATGGCTGTTGTCATACAGTAGTTGTTATCATCTGATCTTTGTGATACAAATTTATCACCTCCACCATTTCATAATGAGCCTGACTGATACCATAAAACCCTATACTGCCACCAACAATAATTGTCATTCAATTTGGAAGTCACAGAAGAGAGATTAGCGACTTAATGTTTAAATTTTAGATGAAATATTCTCTCACCATTATGGGTGGTCTCCTTCCCAAACATGAGTAGGACAGCCTAGTAACACTACCCAATGCTACTGCCTGAACTATGCATAAAAAAAAAAAAAAAGCCTTCAGTGCTGTCAACCTTTTAATGTTCTAAGTTGAATATGCACATAGCGTATACATTAATCAAAATCAGTTTGAACTTCCTTTTTTATTTTTAGTCTTGCCCTGAATTTTATTGGACTGACTAACTCTAAATAATAAGCATAACTATTTTATTTAACCAAGGGAAACGAGTGGGAACAAGTTCCAACTGACAATGGCTCTCTGCTGGAACCCAGAGAAGCAAATGCAAGCAATGCAGTGAGGAAGATCAAACTTGTTACACTGCTGATATTCTAAGAGTTTGAACTCAGACTCCCTGCTGGCCCCAATTTTAGAATGATAATCATTTCCTAAAATGTCTTCATTTTGTAAATGAAGCTGTACCTCCCTCTGAAGCAGGGGTTTGCAAAGATTAAATCATTTACATTTCAAAGTGTTCATTTTTTGCCAGTGTGAGAAATACTCAAGCAGGAAAATGAGTGCTCCTTTTAATTTTTGAAAGCTGGGGGAGCATTCATAGTGAAAATAATCACAGCCTATTACAGCAGCCTTGCTTGCCTATTCCCACTTCAAAAGGATGAGCCTATCTTTTCCCCGCCCAGCAGTGAATGACCACTTAAATGAGTGATGGCTTATTAATACTATGACTCAGCCACTTCTCGATAAGGAGAGCAACAAGGGGTCAAAGCTTGAGCATCCCTTACAGGAATTAATGAGAACATGTTGCTGGTAATTTGGTCTTTTGGAGATTACATTTAAATTAAAAGGTTCTTGTGTCAGGCTTAATGATGTGACCAATGTCGCCACTATTTGAAATCCAGAGACCGCATTTTTGTCCTTTCCACCTGTATAATTTCATTGACTTTATTAAGGTTGCCTTGGTGGTTGGGCACCATTTAAAGAAAAAAAATCAGAGAACCTGTCAAAACAAAACTTTCAGGAAGTTCTCCAAAAATAACCCTAAAACATTACACACGTTTAAGGTCTCTTAAACACTTGGGCATAGTGTTGTTTTCAGAGTCAGGATACATTATTACAAAAACAATGAAATGCACATATTTGGGATACGTTACATTAACATTTCTGCATAAGACCTGGAACTGATTGATTTTCAAAGAACGCTTATTCTGAAGTTGTGTGCTAGTCCCTTTTGAAGAACAATTTAGCCAGGCAGAAGTGACAGTGTTTGGGCAAGTGTGGGGGGTTCTTTGGTTCCTCATCCGTCTTTCAATTAAAGACTTAGCTCCTGGGATGTCTGGTTTTATTCTTAATTTTTATTTTTACATTTTTATTATTGATATTAAAATTGTTCTTGACACTTTGAAACAAAGGCACAAAATACAATGGTGAGATCAAGGTTATTTAAAGGAGTTAACATTATTTATATTGTTCTGTATGTTATCAATTATAGCAGGGAAATCCAACCTACAGCCTTTCTATTATCTTTTTCTTGTAGTTATGAAAATACTGCATGTAATATCTTTTCCTATCTGAAGCCAATGCAATGATGATCTAGATAGAACTACAAATATACAACTGTTCATTGTGCTAACTATTTTAAATTTTTCTAACACAAATGTGCATTGCATTTTCAAGGCACTTTGAAAAGGTGTGAATCAACTATTTATAAACATTTCAGATATAATTCCAAGGGAACATATAGGTAGTTCAATTCAACTGATTTCTCATTGGGCAATGGTGATAAAAATGCAGAAAAAAATTTCTAGATTACTATAAAAATAGGTAAATGATAAGCCTAAAAATTGGAAAATAAAAGAACAGGTTCCAATGCAAGTATACAAAATATAATTGATTGTATTTTTATATTTTAGTATATTATTATAATTGTTGAATAACACCTCAATGAACCCTCCTTATTAGGCATTAGTTCAACATTTGTGTGATTCTTGGGGAAACTGATAAAAGGTCATTTTGAGCAATAGTGTGATCAAATTAGGAATTCAGAAGGTGGAGGCAAGCTAAGTCCGTATGGGAGTATCATGATGGCAAGTGACACTGAATTGTTTAACATCTTCCCTTGTCTGTAAAGATACATAAAAATGTATTGGAAAATGCATACTGCAAATGATCTCTTCTGTAGCTTGTTCCTCCATTTGTCGTTAAAACAGAGTTTCTGGGTAGCTGAGATTGTTTCTTGTCCTCTGTTCACCAGACTCAGAAGATCTCTTGATTTTATGATCAATCTTTGCTGACATCTGTGGGATGTTCAAAATATACTACTTGAGTGCTTACAAGAACGATACAAGTCACTTCTCATAGGACCTTTAAGCCTTGTAGGCTCTTAAGGAATTAGAAGCCATCCAGATCCTTTATTATGACCCTTGCTTGCGCCCCGGTGATAGTTTTTGTCCTTTATTTAGTCAGTTAACCACTGATTACTCTGTGCCTACTCATGATGCAATAGACTTGTACATACTGCTCTTGGCAAAGGCAATGAAAGCTTGTACCATTCTGAAACATAAAATATGACTACTCCATAATCAGGAGAATATTTCATGACTTGGAGTCTTAAATGACCTCTCTTTGCTATGCAATAGCTTTTAAAAGGAAGGTGACCCAGAGCAATGAGGAAGAGGTAAAAAGAACGGATAACTGGGGAGGCCAGTTTAGTTGGTGCCAAGGAGAAGGGCTGGCAGCCCCCAGCACTGGGCACTGGGAAGCTGGAGCTGCTTGGAACTGCTGCCAGCCAGAGCCTCCATAGGGGGTGGCTGGCTTGATGCAGGGGACTCTTGTTTTGTGACTAGTGACTTACTTATGGTTGCTGAGAAAAGTGGCAATGAGCCAAGCAAAAGCCCTTTTTGTCCTTTACTCCCAACAGAGGACTTGGTAGTGGTTTGTCATGTGCATGGGCATAATCCAGGCAAAGTCCCCATATGCAATTAAAATAGATTTTGCTACTGTATGTGTTTCTTAGGAAGTGGTACTCCAAGTTACTGGTACTGTTCATTCTTTTATTTAATGTTTTGATCTGATTTCAATGCTTAATTTTCTTGGGGATTTTTTTTGTCTTTTAATCAATACTCATTTCTAAATATCAGCACTCCTTTAAATAATTCTGGTAGTATATACGTTACATAAAAGAGATATAATTTATACATAGTAATGTCTATGAGTAGCCATCTCGCCTTAATGTAAATTCCAATATAGTTCATGATCAGAAATCTCAAATGTATAGGTTTACCATTTAATAAAAATATTAGCAGCACCAACTTAAATCTCACAGATTAATTATATCTCTTTTGAACTGTCATCACAGTAGTCTATCATCACTATTTTCATGCCATTGCAGCCTTAGTTAGGCTTTTATGTGTCATTTTTAAAAATTATTATTATTATTCAGTTTTAAGATACTTGAATGTAATAGACCTAGTGGTACTAGAAAATCAATCTTAGTTGTTTATCTGTAGCTATTGTAAGGTTTTGTGCTATTTTCCACGGTTGGATATTCTGTAAGAAGGCTGTAGTGGAATACATTGTCCCAAAGATCACTGATCTTAGATGATCATGACAGATATATGGCAGGCAGAGTCTTACAATTATTCATGCTGAGTAGTAGTTCTCCAGTAGAGTATTTCTATTAAATTCAGCGGAACATTCCAGCAAGTAAGGGGCTGTGCAGCACATTTTAGCAGATAACTTGCTTTAGCTACCTTTTCTTATGACAAATCTATGTTTTGCAGGACAATATTAAGAATCATTTGAGAAAAATGTCTTTCATCAGAAAATATCATCTCATTAAAAACAGAAAGGTTCATACAATCCTCTTAGTTTCCTTAAAAATAAATCTTTTTGGAAAAAAAAGGTAATTGTATCCAGATTACAGTGATTGGTCTGAGAGCTGCCTCTGCACTAGAATACAAAACGTTAGGATTATCCCCTCATATGTGAAAGCATGTTTGAATCTCTGTTGCAGTAAATATTTGTGCAATATTGTAGAAAAATTTCTACAATAAAGTAGAAATATTTCTACAATAATTCTACATGATCACTACATAATTGTAGAAATTACAAATTAAAATCTTAATAGGAGAAGTTGAGAGAATTGATACAGAACTTATCTAGGAGATGGCTAGAATATTCGCCCAGGACCTGCAAGCAGGGAGAATGCTGCCACATCCATGCATCTGATTAGCCCAGATTGGATGCCTACTCTTTCATTAAAACCTTAAACTTTTCCCTTTTCTTCTTGTGCAGGTACAAGGGCAGAACTGGTTGGATGTGAGACTCAGGGGATAAGAAGTAGGTGGCACTCAATTCTGCTTTTTAAAGAGTATCCTAAGTATCTTCAAGAGTTGTTTGTTTCTTATAATTTTAATAACTCAAGTAGCCTTATCTTGCTATGTAATATCATTACTATGCACCTGTAAGACAAGAGGTATTGCTTTTTCTTAGGGGTGAACACTCTGGATCTAATCCAGATTGCTTAACAGAACACTTTCATTAATGGAAATGGTACTAGTCATTCTTAAAGCCAAGTTTTTACATGTTTTCATTATTGTAGCTCTCAAAATGCTTCATATTTATTCAGGATCAGCTCTTTCCTAATGATACTGGAAGTAGCATGGTTCCCAAAAACATGTTTTAGCATTTCTCTACTGAGTAACTATGAAACACTGAAATATTTTCTGTTGAGTTGATTTAGGTTTTGTATCTTATAGATCCTGATCCCTCAACTGAAACATTTAATAGGCAAATGTGTGGGAGTGGTAGGGTTTTAAACAAAGTATTGATGAAATGTATATAGACTAGAATGAAGTGTACTATTGCCAGATTCAGTAGGAATCCCAGTCTGACCTGGGGCGCTTTAAAAAAAATTGCAATGTAAAGCACTCTGAGAGCAAGGCCAAGCTTAAAGTGGATTAATGTAGGCCCACCCCCCGAGGTAAAAATTTTTTATAACTGATTTTATTTCCCTTGATGTAAAAAGAAATGCAACATACTCTCAGTTGCCATCTGATAGTGAACCATCTTCTGGAACACACAGCCAGTTTGATTGTGGGACACTTAGTCCAGGTGGAATTTCTCCAACTTGCTGGAGTTAAATTGTTGCCAGGATTGTGTCCTGTATATAAATAGAGGAAAGAGATAGTCCTGCTGGAGACTTGATTCTCAAAAAGGTTTTTTAAACAAATGGCATTTCTGAGAAATTGAGCAAAATGTTTCAAGATAAAAGAATGTTAAATATAGCTAGAAATAAGAGAGCCATATGTTCAAAGCATATCAACTTTGAAACCATGCACTTAACCCTGGGACTCACCAAGATTTCACATTTTAAATAAAAATTTTAACTTCCTGAAAAGATAAAGTTCATTCATCTTGAGGGTAGCCTAGAAAGAAAAGAAGGAAAATATAATCCATGGAGCAACCTTTCACTAAGATAAGCATCTTTGACATTTGGAAAAAAAGGAATATAATGTGTAAAAATAAGATGGGTCATATCCCTTCCTAAAGAACTCTTTTGTTACATTTGTACATCAAAGTAGGAGTAAGGTTATTTTCTGAATGGGTTTTTTGGCTAACAAGTACATTATCTTCCAAAACAGTTGCCAGAAACATAAAATCTTAGTTCATTGGGAAAGAAATACACCATTTTAGCACTCCTATTTGAAACATTATACAGAGCGCAGGCTGTTCTAAGTTCAATGCAAATGTTACGTAAATATACCCATTAAAAATTTGGTCAACTAGAAGGAGTTTATTTGGTTGCTTCTAAATGATACTGATAAATGTCAGCATTTGTGTGTAACACAGTATATATGTGTTTGTGCAACAGTCATCTATGTTCAATTTAACTGATTTTATTTCTTACACAAACTGAGCTTTCATCCTGGAATGTTTTCCAGTAACACAAGGGCAGATCAGGAAATGTGTAAAATGGATCAGTGCCCAAAAGACTAAGTTATACATCTATTCTTGGAAAAACATGAGGACATATTGTCTTAAAAAAAAAGGCATAAATTACAGAAAAACACAAGTTCAGTTGAACTTGCATATTGAGCTACAACGTCTATACAAATCCTCATTACATTACTAACTGTAGCACCTAGGTTCTTTTTTGAACGTAGCTACCTGAATATACATAGACAAACACAATTAAATTTCACTTAGTTATCTGAGCATGTGGGCATATTTATTTTACTATGAAGTCAGCTTTGGCTTTTTGTAATATCATATTTTTATATTAATTTATAAGTATATTACCCACAAGGAAAAAATGGGAAGGTGAAATAAAGTGAAATGGTTTTTATTTTGTTTCAAATACTTTGAAATGAAGCTTTTGAAAGTACAAGATACTACACAACCTGATAATTTTCTAGATAGAACTTACTCAAAATTATATCGGATGAAAGTCATCTATGAAAAAAGTTTCAACTTACTGAATGACTTGTCTTGAATATAAAGTAGACTGCCTTGACTGCATTAACATGCATTACAGAATATATGAGGATCTGTTTGAATGGTAAACTTTATTGTTACTCCTTTTGCACTTCTCCATCATTGCACTCTGTCAAACTAACATTTAATTTTTTTCTACAGGTTAAAAATATAATGCAAAAATAGAAAGTGAGAGAATATGTAACGCTGCACTCAATTAAGTGACAAAATAACGATTGATAAGCTAATGACAATTCTGCAGAACCTCTGAGACACTAACACTGTCTATTAGAAGAAAACCATCCAAACCAAATCCAGAGCATCAAGAACCTTGTCACTCTTTCTGCAGGAGCATTCCCCTCTGTGTGTAGAGGCAGTTTACCAGACACACCTAGAGTGAGATAGTAAATAAATATGCACTATCAGTAAATTTTCAAACTGTTGGTATTTATTCAGACTCAGGAACTGCTTCTTCATGTATGCTTTTACATTTGTAAACTGGATTACGTATTGCTTCCAACAGCAATGGACTGGACTCTGTGCGGAGCAAGTACCTCATGGTGCTGTGTCTCAGGCCCTGTGTTCCTGTGAATCCTGTTAGGTCCATTTGGGTTCCAGCAGAGCCTGTTTCCATCACCTGCCCTTGCAAACTTTCAGCTTCTCTGCATCTTTGAAGACCTTTCAGGGCCAGTGAGTGCCATTGGAATAGAGTATCCATAAAGTGATCAGCTTCCCTAGGGATTTTGCTGATTTTCATGGAGGCCTCAATAGTGTCATAGATCTCAGAGGGTTGGCTGAATAGGGTGTTCCTTCTTCAGTGGAGCTTTCTTGCTTTCAAGAGGCATCAGTTCTTGTCATTTTGGACTGTTCACATACATAAATACTTTCCAGGTTGAAGTCTAACAGGTCCCATTGGCCGTGTCTAAACTTCAGAGCAGGTGTCCCCATGATGTACCTTGAAGTGCTGGCCTGTTGACCATCCAGTCTGTGATAGCACCACAGCTCTCCCTGCTCAAATGCCTAGGTCACCTTCTAGTGGGAACACTAGAGGTATGTGTAGCCAGATTCAGACCCTGAGAAATGCTTTTGGTTTCCAGCCCTTTAGATGTACCCAGGTAGAACCTGCTGAATTTACATTCCTTGTTTCAAAGGACTTAACAGCCAAACTGTTATCACGTTAACTGTGCCTGCGTGCAAGCTAGTCTGATGTCCTTTTAGAAATCAAGTTTACCTTTTCCCTTTTGTACTGGACATTTCATAAACCCTGGTAAAACTGCAGTCATAGTAGAGAAACTACACACAATGCCATTGACAACAGTCTTTGAGAAACAAGGAAAATTTAAGGAATTAAGGGTACAATAATCTCCAATAAAACCTGCCCAGCTACTTAGTATTATAAATGCATTTTGGAAAAGTGTCATGTTCATTATACACATTAAAGAAGTGAACACACATTTGATTGTCTTATTAAGAGCAAAAGTAATATTTTTTAATAATATACTAAGGCATTGGTTTCAAACTGTTGGAGAATCACTGTTTGAATAAATGCAATGTGTTTACATGATGAATGCTTTCTCTTGAGGTTACCTTACCTTCTGATGATTGAGTCTGACCCTGTTTAACTACTTTGACAAGATTCTTGCCCAAAGTAACATTTTTAATTAGCATTCTTGTTTGTTTATGTCTAGAGATTGAGAGAAAAATAACTAAAAGCTTTGGAACAACTATTGAGTCTGCACTTGCTCTAAGCTGGAAGAAAATAATTTTTACTATATGTTTAAAATTATATAACACGTTTCAGATGTTGGTTCAGATTACTGTTAAAATGGCATTCAAATCTGGGAGTGTTTCTTGCTGGTTTTATCCTTTTAAAAATTTCCACTGTGCTTTTTTTCATCTTTAATTAAATTTCAATTCATTTTATAATACTAATTAAAGTATTTACAGCAAGAAATTCTATCCATTTGCAAAACTGCAATAAATCGTTAACATTTTTGCAAGCAAGCAAACTTTTTAGAAGTTTTGCAAAATCTTTATCCTGTATTTGTAGTCTTACATTGAAGGGTAGGTCATCAGCTGGTATAAGTCACTGTCATTCACTGGAGTCAGAAGAGCAATTTTGATTTACAACAGTTTAGAATTTGGCCAATAATCTAATTAATATAATCAAAACCATGTACAGACACTAGAATAAACAATACCAAACAGTAAGGCAAGTAACCTATCTTACAATGAAAATAAAATGAATGTCCCAGGCTTCTTAAATCACTGTTTCATTACATAGCTTTGCTTTCTATCAGCTTTGATCTCCTTCATTTCATTAGAGCAAACTTCTCATTAGAGGCATAAATTTCTTCCTATGAAATTGATCTCACATTCAACACTGATACCTAGTGACTTTTTCCAGTTTCAGCTTTAGTCTTTTTATACAGCACTTTAAAAAAAAAAACAAAAAACCAAAAAAACAACCAAACACAAATTATTACATCATAAGTAGAAGAGCATATGGCATGTCCAAAAGCGAGTACACAATAAATATGTTTCTAATAAATACTTTGGTACTGAGTAAATTACAGAAGGGAGAAGACAATAAACTACCATTCTGCTATTAATTCCTTTTCTTAGCATGGTAGCAGTTATTAAATTAGTTTAATCATAGCCAAGCGGTTGAGGTGCAGTAGCACTGCTTATTACACTAGCCATTATCATCTCACTGTTACCTTGGGCTTTCCTCATCTGTTTTGTATTCACTATATCTCTCAGATGTATGTCTTGTAAGCTTTCTTATTTTATATAAAAAAATGGGTGTATTTTACATGTCACAACTGGGCCTTGATATATGACTCTGGCCTTCAAGTTTTGTCAAAAATAAATACCAATTATAATAATTTCAGAGCAATAGACAAAACTCATTTAGCCTCAGGGTAGAACATTGTGCAAATATATTACTTTGTTTAGCTTGGGTTGATTCACAGATGCATAGAGAAACAGAGGAGGTAAAACTTAGAAAAGCATGCCCACTACATACCAATTTTAGCAATTGTTGTACCAAAGTTAATTCTACACTGTTAGTGCATTTTTTTCATGAAGTTACACTAGTTTATTTGTGGTATTCATGAGTTCTCAGTATTTGGACAAATCAGGACATTTTCAGTGGACTTCCTTATCTGTAATAAAAGTAATGGAATGCCTGCGTTTTGGCATCTGACAAACTCTGTATTTAGGAGTGGATTCTTGTATCTGTAGGCTGGACAAGTGGGGCTTCTGCAAATACACTATTCCATTACAGCTTTCTAGTTAAAGATCAGCTGCAGGAAACAGTAAATTTAAAATAGTGATGACAATGTTAAAACTTCCTGAGGAAGAAGGAGACTATTGAAGATAGGGAGGCAAATATCCTATTAGAAGAAATAGAACTAAATGCTCTATGGTGACTCTATAGCATTGTGCAAGTATTCACAGTGGGCTATAGATGAGAATATGAAAAAGATGAGTGTTATAACATCAAGGGGTATGAATGACAAACAGATGCTAAACAGACAAATGAGCTATGGCTGAAGGAGGCCAGTGCTGTTGTATGCTGAGGGAATAGAGAGGAGAGGAAGAGGTGGATAAAAAAAAATATAGCCCCAGAGAAAACTGAAAACCATGCTGAGAAGTAGTCTGGAGAAGATCACAGGAAACAGCTTAAGGAATTAAAAACATTTGGGAAATTACAGCACTTAGGAGGAATTAAATATAAGAAAGTAATGGTCATCTATGAAAATAGAAACTTTAAAAAGGAAGGGACTGCAGCACAGAATCTGGAGGAGAAGAGCTAGAAAATCAGTAGATATGATCTCAGCATGAATAAAGAGAGACATGCTAAGGACCCCATGCAACATATCAGTCTCTAGGAAGACCATTTATGAACAGTTAACAATAGACTTTGGCAAGAGACAGCAAGGAAATGTCTGAGAGAGAGGAATATCTGACTGAAGTGATGGTCTTACATCAGTCCCATCATGACTGGGAAGAATGTGTATCAGATATAAATAGCATCTTAATTTATTTCAAGTGGATATAACTTGCTTTTCACTGATACTCCTTACTCTTAATTTGTTAAAGAGATTATATAGATAAATATTAGCATAATTTACAAAGTAATGTAAAATTACATTGGAAGCAGAAGCACTAAAATAGTGCAGATGTCTTTTTTATTTTCCTAATGAATTAACCATATTGAAAGCATTATTTTCAGACTTTGATTATCCAGGTAAGCCAGTGGAAATATTTGTCAAGTATTCAGATTTAAGAAACGGACCCAAGCATAGATAAAAACATAGTTCATAATGAGAACGGATGCTACAGAGACGAAAGGTATCTTCAAAAATCATATATGGCTTAATCCCATAGTCATTTTCTGTATGTATTTAGAGTCTAACTTTTAAAAGTATTTAACAGTTGTTCTGCTGAGCAGTGCAATGTGTGGCTGATTTAGGAGCTGCATACTTAATGCTTACCTCCCTGCTTATGCCAGTCAGGTATCTTTTTCTGTACCTAAGACAACATGAAGTTGTATGGGAGCCCAAGTTTCATCTCATTTCCTTTGTGTGAATATTTATGAGGTGCAGGCTGTAGGAATTAAATACGAAAATCTCATTGAATTAGGTACCTCGGTACTTTTGTAGATCTTGGCCTAGCCCAGAGTTTCATGAAGAGGGCCTATGTCAGTCACAGTGCCTTCTACCACCATCGATATGGTACCCAATTTTAAGTGCTTAGTTTTCTGAATAGAACTTGCTTGTTAACTTGTTAAAAGATCTGTGAGACGCAATCCCAAAGCTGATTAGGCAAATGTAGAGTAGCCTCAGTAGAAGACAATTTTTTCTTCCAAAATTATCCAGAAGGCAGGAAAAGTAGGTTAAAATGACTTCAGGAATGGGTTCCAGCTCCTTCATATGATGGGGAAAAGAGGTGAAACCCAAGGGGGAAAAGGAGGAGTGTCTAGCTGTGCTTGGAGAATACAAGTTTGTTCAAATCATGGGGGCATAGGAGAAAGAATGCTTTAGTTGTGGGTTCTGTGAATAACAGTCCAAGTGTTCCCAAGAGCAGAACCTCAAATTTCTAGTGAAATTTTTTTGTTGAGCATGTGTGTGTGTTTGATCTCCTACATGCCTCTGAGGTTGGTTGCCAAAAGAGAGCTTTTGCACTTTTGGTTTTGTACTTTCTTGCCTGAGACTATGTATAGGTCTTACCACAACAGCTTGTTTTAATGTTCCAAAAATCATTAAATGCTCCTGTAATCATAGTCACTGTCATATGTTTAGGTGGTATTGCAAAATGGCTTTGTAAACTGAACATCAGTGTGAAATACATGAATGAATTCAAGAAATGTAACAAACAACACAGTAATGAGAAAATTTGGGGAAAAAATAGAAAATCACATAAGCTACTTGATTCTCATCAGCCTCCAATTTAGAAAGAGGAGATATAGTAAGTCCCTCAGGGAGACTGTTACAGTAATTGATTTGAAGCTGACCCTAGATGTACTGTTGCTACAGTAAGCACAGAATTTGGAAATGTATATTAAATGCAGTTGACAAGTGGAAATAGTGGGATCAGAATATGAAAGACCGAAGAAACCAGAGTGAAAGGCTACTTTAAATTCCATATGGCAGCAACAAGTGCAAAGCAAGCTTAGCTTACCTCACACAACAGAAGTCTCAAGGGTAGAATGCCAAGTTAGAACCAAAAAATAACATTTCTTCCTCATCCACTTTAGCAGAAGTTTAGTAACTGTGCAGCTGGAGAGACAAGAGGAAACAAAGCGGCAACATTTCTCAGAAAAATTAAAGATAAGATACATGCGTGCCAATCAGCCAGTGTTTGTATCCTCCTCCTTTATTTTTCCCTGACCACTTTCCCAAATTAGAAGGGCACTCAGCTCTCTCCTAATTCCCCTTCAGGGTTCTGGTAGCAGGAGTATTCAAAGGAGAAGTATAACTACTTTATTTAGAAGTTCAGCCAACTTCAGTACATTTAGAGCCCTCACAGAGCAGCATCTCCCTACCCTAAGGAAGCTGAAGGTTGTTTTACTCCCAGAAGAACACGCTGTTCCACCTGATGTTTCTTCAGTATTTTTCTTAAACCATTACTACTTGCAACTTTACTTCCAGGTAATAAGAGCTCATTACAGCACTTTTGCCCTGATAATTCAGAAACCTGAAATGAAAATAACTTATCCTCTAGGATTTCTACTAGTTGTGCTGAGCTTGTAGCTCTTTTATTCATTCTTAAAAATGTCCTCAAGTCAGAAATACTTAACTAGAATACTCGACACATTCCAGTTTTGGGAGACCTAGAAGTCATCTTGACCTAGAGCTCTAGAACTGTGAACACTCTTATCTCTAGCTAACCTGCAAAAACATCAGATAATTCTAGGCAGAGAATATGAGGCTACCTGGGCCAGCAACATGACAAATGGTATAATATGTTAATTGCATCAGCATAATACAATACCATTTTGTTCCTGGGTAGCCTTTTTCATTCTGAGTGCCTCAAGATGTACTCCAAATTTTTTATGCAACCTTCAGCTTAATTCTGTATTGATAATATTGAAAGTATTGGTTTTTACAAATTTTACAGAAAGGCTCGCATGTTCTATACACTTAAAGGCTGTTAAGTAGAAAAGAGGTAAAGAACGAGGATTTCTAAGCCTTTCGAATGAAGCTTGTTTTGATAACTACATCTAGTTATTATATTGCTCTGTATGGATTTAATATGATTTAAATACTCCATGGTGATGGAGTCTGTGCATGTGATACATTAGTGCTTCTAAAAGTAATTGTCATTGTGATCCATTAAAGAGTAGCTAATGCAACATCTAGCCCATAAAGTCTGGGATTCATGAGACTACAAAATAATTATTAAGATAATAATGTAAAAAATGGGCAAACCCACATTATATAACATTAGCTTTGATAAATGTTGTTCCATAAAATTAGTATTTGAAGTAGATATTTACTAGGTTGGTCATATAAGTATCTGTCCGGCAAAAGTATATTTTCTCAAATTAAAAAATGTCTTTCTTACAAAATTGGCCACAAGTGCCTTTTCTTATCTCTTATGGTTTCCAGTACTATGTAAATTCATAGCTCAGAGGAATGGTGTAATCTCGCATAATGAGTTGCATGATATATTGAGCCAGTTTAAATGTATCTTAGTTTGAGAGAGGATTTTATTACTTTTCCCAAATATTATTTTGTTTCTTCAATATTATCATAAAACCTCATTCAGATAACATTGAATATCTTCTTTAAAGCTTGCACAGGCACCAGAACTGAGGGGATATGGATACAATGCAATCCTTAACTCACCCCTATTGTGCAGGAACAGAACAGGAGCTTCAAAGCTGCTGGGGGTCTTACATATCTCATATGTGCTGCAACAATGAAACAAACTATGAACAGGGCTTAAGGCTCAACTCTGAATTCTTGCCTTTGTGAGTTTGTGTCTCATGCATGGAGAGCATTGATTTTGCAAGGTACTCAGAGATGTGGCCTGTCTGTCTGTGAATAGGACTAGATGGATTATTTTCTGAAGTTTGATGTTAAGACAGCGATACCTCCTTTTTTGGTCTGGCACTCCTATTAAGCTGCACAAGGAGGTTAAGTAAATATTAGGGGGTTTATATATGAATTAATTCATTTCAATAATAATGTATTTATACTGATAAAAAGATAATTGTTAATCTCACACAATGCAATGCTGTTCTGTTCTGCTTTAAAAGATGCTAGTAGTATAGAAAATGCAATTATGTTAATGTGCAGAATCTAAACCCACCCCAGATTTAGGCTGTACTGAAGAAATTGTCATAGGGTCAAAGGTGCATATTCAAAGTTATTTCACAGAGAAAGTCTGATGTGGTAGCCAGTTTTGCAAAATGTTTCAAATGTACTGAATTGGCTGGCAAAAGAAATTATATCATATGACAAAAGATGTATGAGTTTTCACAGCCCCAGCACTGCAGTCCTGCTAGTAATATAAAGCCAGGTTACATGAGCTGCCATTGAGTTGAATCTGCTTTTGGATAAACTCCATGGGTTTAATCCAAGGGGAAAATACTCTTCAGTGTAACAAGCTAAGCCTTTAGCTGTTCAGAAAATAAATGCTGTATTAGTTTAATTACTTTAGTCACCTACTGAAGATCTGAAAAAGTCTTTTAACAAACCAAGTATTCTTAGCTAGGCTGTTGCCTTGGCTATGTGATCTTTCACTGTATAGCCATATGGAAGTGCTGCAGTCAGAGTTTAGATCCTTCATTCTTTAGGCAGCTAATGAAACATAGAAGCAATTTCTCTTTACTCTCCCACCTTAAATTTTGATTTGGTGACATTATCAGATTTATAAAGAGGAGCTGAATCTGTCTCTGCCAATACAGAGAAGTGAACAGAGGGAGAAGATGTCATTACAAATAAAAGAGGTCAATAATTATAGACCAAATCCTGCTTTGACTGAAGTGGCACAAATGGCATGACTTTCAACAAGAAGAATAGTTGCAAATCACTGACAGTAAAGCTTAATAAAATGTCCTTTCTATTCATAAGGATGTTCACAGCTCATATTTGTATTCTGTAAAGATAACTTGAAAAATCCTTAGAATATAAATGTATTTTATAGGAATGGCATACTTTTCAGACTGCTGTGAAGGAAAATATGGTATATGTTCATGGCATATGTAAAAGAACAACTGTTGGCATTCGATTAGGTATATATGTCATACAGGAACATGCATCTTAGCATAAGCATCAACAGCTGGATGTTGTTCTTGTAAAAGTCCATGGAAGTCTTATTCCTGATTCACAGTTCTGAGACTTTGAAATGCAAGTTTCTTAGAGGGCAAAAAATTGGTGTGGATACCTTAACCCGTCCTCTTTCTGAAGTAGAAAGATTGAGCATCATGACTTTTGTTATGAAGTTGATCCTTGAAATGTAGTACGTGTGAATCTTAAAGATACCGTAACAATTCTCCTAAGAAGTAGATGCAGGATACCTGCTTATAACTTACTGGGCTATGCTTTGCCACATTCTTGGTCATTCTTTCAGTTTGCTTTATGGCACATATATGGAACCCACTTTTAGAATGCAAAGTTTGTACGGTGGGATGTTATGAACTGAATAATTGAATTATTTTCAATTTTTAGTATAACTATGGCATTTCAGAAAAGCAGAGGGAAGCTCTTTTAGATTTGTTATAATTACAACTATATGGCAACATTTTCTCAACTTCTTATTAGGGCTCTGCTTTTCTATTTTCTTGCAAGTGAAACCAAATCACTGGCCTGTTCACCAAAAAAAAAAATTCTTTGGTCTCAAGGCTTTTGTATTCAACAAGGAGGTTGGACTGTGCTCCAACAAACAGAATTATTCAGCAAGTCATTGCCTTCAAGAAGTAATGTGTAACACCTTGTTTTGTTCCTTGGTTCAAAAAGCACTGTCACTTGTACACCAGTGGTTTTTAAAAAAAGACTATAATTCATATGCAAACTAAGCGGGGATTCATGATTTCATAATAAAATGTTGAAACGCTTTGATCATGAGCTGGAAGGAGGTGTGAAACAGTGCTTCAGAAACAGACAGATATTTGTGTAATCAGCCTTTATGTATTGCCAGTTCAGAATAATAACATATAAAAAGCCCCAACTTACCTCATCTGCCTGGTACAGCCAAGGCATAAATAAAAGAGAACAATGGAATTACTATTACTCACTCACTGAGCCCCAGCTACATCACTGTATTCTTTATAATTGCTGGCAAGAAGATTAATGTTTTGTTAAATATCAGAGTAAGGTCACAAGGGGGCTTGCAGGGCTGTCTAAACATCTAGGCTTTAAACTCCTTCCTTCCTTCCTTCCTTTTTTTCCCTTTTTAAATTTTTTTTAATTTTAATTTCACAGAAATGAACTCACAGCATTTCCTTTAATTATGGTGACTTTTACATTTTTGCATTTGAAAGGCAGCTTCCATTTTTGACAATGCAAAAAATAAACAAGGGCAACAATTGGTGTATGGCTGATAAAGCTTAATCACCATATTGATAGGAAGATGGTAGGGGTTTTGTGTGTTAGAAATAGACCCAAGTTTGATTTTGTCTGTCATATCTCTGTTCCTTCATGTCTGTTAGTTCTGTAATCAAATTAGGATTTTTTTCTCATCATATTAATGTCAGTTATCCTAAGTAATGATATATTTGGCTTAAAAATAGTCTTTGTAAATGTCTATTAACTTACAGCTCATGAACACCAGGACAATAACAGTTCAGGGGAAAACCCCACAGTTTTGCAAAATGAGATTTATACCTTATGTACCTTCAGAGTGTATATACCACCAGATTGAGTTTACTAGCTCGAATTTCAGAACTTTTGCAGCAAATAAATACTAACATTTCTTCTTTGTATAGAAAAAACTTTATCATTATAGAATCATAGAATCGTTTAGGTTGGAAAAGACTTTTAAGATCAACCAGTCCAACCATTAACCTAACACCACCAACTCCACCACTAAACCAATTAAGGGTAGAGTAGCAACCCCACGCCTCCTGGCTTGGTGGCTGAATCATTTATAATGAAAGTAAAAACTAGGAATCATTAAGATTGGAAAGGACCTCTAAGATCATCAGTCCAATCATCAACCCAACACCACCATGTCCACTAAACCATGTCCCACAGTGCCACATCTACCTGTTTTCTGAACACTTCCAGGGATGGTGACTCCACCACCTCTCTGGGCAGCCTGTTCCAATGCTTGACTACTCTTTCTGCGAAGAAATTTTTCCTAATATCCAATCTAAACATCCCCTGATACAGCTTGAGCCCATTTCCTCTCCTCCGATTGCTAGTTACTTGGGAGAAGAGACCAACACCCACCTCACTACAACCTCCTTTCAGGTAGTTGTAGAGAGCGATAAGGTCTCCCCTCAGCCTCCTCTTCTCCAGACTAAACAATCCCAGTTCCCTCAGCTGCTCCTCATAAGACCTGTGCTCTAGACCCTTCACCAGCTTCATTGCCCTTCTCTGAACACGCCTCAGCAACTCAGTGTCTTTCTTGTATTGAGGGGCCCAAAACTGGACACAGTATTCCAGGTGCAGCCTCACCAGTGCCGAGTACAGGGGGACAATCATCTCCCTGCTCCTGCTGGCCACACTATTCCTGATACAAGCCAGGATGCTGTTGGCCTTCTTGGCCACCTGGGCACACTGCTGGCTCATGTTCAGTTGGCTGTTGACCAACACCCCCAGGTCCTTTTCTGCCAGGCAGCTTTCCAGCCACTCTTCCCCAAGCCTGTAGCATTGCATGGGGTGGTTGTGCCCGAAGTGCAGGACCCGGCACTTGGCCTTGTTGAACCTCATACAGTTGGCCTCAGCCCATCGATCCAGCCTGTCCAGATCCCTCTGCAGGGCCATCCTACCCTCGAGGAGATCAACACTCCCACCCAGTGTGGTGTCATAGAATCATCTGCAAACTCACTGAGGGCGCACTCAATCCCCTCATCCAGATCATTGATAAAGATATTAAACAAGACTGGCCCCAAATCTGAGCCCTGGGGAACACCACTCATGACCGGTCACCAACTGGATTTAACTCCATTCACCACAACTCTCTGGACTTGGTCACCCAGCCAGTTTTTTACCCAGCGAAGAGTATGCCTGTCCAAGCCATGAGCTGCCAGCTTCCTAAGGAGAATGCTGTGGGAGACTGTGTCAAAGGCTTTGCTGAAGTCCAGGTAAATGACATCCACAGCCTTTCCATCATCTACCAGGCGGGTCACCAGGTCATAGAAGGAGATCAGGTTGGTCAAGCAGGACCTGCTTTTCATGAACCCATGCTGGCTGGGTCCGATCCCCCGGTTATCAGTCTTCCTCATCATTTTTGGCCTAAGTGGGCTATAGAAATAGTCAAAGAAATATTCCATTATAAATTAACTGATTTTTTTTTTTTTTTTTTTTTAGGGAAACTAAAATGTCTGATACATATGGTAGAACAGCTTCACTTGTGAATGACGGCTAATGTAGGAGATGTCTGGTAAATATAAGCACAGTTGTTTCTGGTGAAGGAGCAAAGAAATTACGTAGTCATCTTAATCTCTTGTTTAGACTATTGCCAGTCATTTGCAAAATGCAAATATCTTCCTCATTTGGCTAAGATTATCCTCTAAATTATACAGGAGCAGCCTGGGCAGCAGCAACCAGTCATTTATACAAAAATGGTAAACATGTTTTACAGGTCTCTGTATGTTCTAACTTTTTCGGAGTGACACCCCAGATCCATTTAGGGTATCTTTACTTTGTAGAAGGATTCTCTGAAACAGGTGCTTTTAGCCCTGGAAGTGCTCAGTGTTTGGGCCAACATGACAATTGCCACCTGAGTGCCACAGGAATGTGATATTCCCCCTCTTTCCCTCTCATAGTGCTCAATAAGCTCCCTGAGCAATCACTTCTGTGAACAGTGAGTGGGGCATTAATGGGACCAATAAAGCAGAGAAAGGCTTGTATTAAAGAATACTTATTTCTTGGTGTCCTTTGCATGCTAAAATACCCTTAAGTCAAGAACTGAGAGGGCTCCTTAACAAAATGGTGTCATTAGGAATCCGTTAGTGTCTTTTAGTGGAATAGGGCTTTTCTTGAAGAGGGGTAAATTTATGTGGTATTACTGACTTTTATGAATGTTGTCTTCAGTTATCTAAAACTAAGGACTTCAAAGAGCAATATATGGACAGCAGTGGCGAAAATCATACATTTGAATTCTACTACTTTGCACAGAAATAGCAGTGCTGCAGAAGAACAGCAGCTTTATAAGCAGTCCGCAATACCTGGACAGCAGTGAGTGGTCGCAGAAGAAGGCTTAGCAATCCGAGTTAAAGGAGGTAAGAGATTGAAGAACCCATGTTCTTGATCCGGTTTAATCTATGACTCTTGGAAAAAGTATTTTATTCTTACTCAGTTTGCCTGTTAGAAATTAAAAATAATGAAAAATCTGTTCCTATTTTCCTAGAAGTCTGTTGCGAAAATACTATGTCAGTAATTATATACCAACAGGCATTAAAGCGTTGTTATAAGAATCCTATTCTCTACATTCGTGGATGTGTAACTGTGAAAATTACCTATAGAAAATACAATTTGAGACCTAGATTGACTGATCCTGAAAATATCCTTCAGTTTCATCATTTCTTGTTATCACCATTAAGTACACCAAGTGGTATTACCACACCACAATCATTGAATAAGTAGTGGAGTATTTCCCTTATGGTTACAATCCACTGGAGTCCTAAGGAGCAGGAAAGGAGCCTGGAAGGAATGGGAGTGAATGGGACTTGTTAAAATTAAAAAAAAAAAAAAAAAAAAAATAGTAAGACCGCTTGCAGTTCATTTAGTTCGTAAGAATTCTTTATGAACTATGACAATATTGTGAACTAATTACTCCATAATTTCAGTTTGCATGTCTCCCCTGGAGATATGAATGCTATTCCCATTAATATCAGCCAAGGATCTGGTGCAGTTTTCTCTTAGCAATAACTGTAGTGAAAGGTATGGACTGGAGGACTTGGCAGTCTTGTACCTGTTTTTGCAATAGAAAATTTACTAAATATCAATCAATAAATGTTTAAAATAAATCTGTACCCTCTGCTGTTGCAGCTTCAGCAGGGCTTGCAAAGAGCCAGAACGTCCAATCAGAAGATGTTTCAAGTTTTAACACCAAGCTTGCTTGGTTACTTGGTTCTCTTCACAGAGAACATCTACAGATTTGCACACTCTGATGTTGCAATTACATAATACCCCATCTGTTCTTGATATGGTTTATCTAGAGAGTGGAGCTGAAACCCAAGCCTCTTCAGGGAAAATAAATGAAGTAGGAAAACAGCAGGGGAAATAAATGAAGTAGGAAAACAGTTTTAGGGAGCAGGTCCAGTTCATTACCTCCTTCTTAGCACTGGAAATGAAGACTTTGCCAAGAATTTCAGTCCTCTTTCAGAATGTTCAACTCAGTAACATAAATATTCTCAACTATGGGGTTTCTTACGGCTTCCTCTCTCAGAGATACCAGTGAGGTTTACTTATCAACTTCTGTCAGTCCAGGTCACATAAGTCTTAAAACTGCCCATTATTACTTGCATATGCTTGATCATGAAGCTCATCTGTCAAAAGCCCTTTACCTTTCCTCACATTTTCTTCCTTGTGCATGTTTCTTTCGTGATGTTTTGGTAAGAATCATGTCTCTGGAATTGCTAATGAGATTTAAATGAAGAGGCAAAACCTAGGTTTTGCCAAAACTCAGAGTGGTTTTGGACTACGCCAAACCTGTGGACAATCAGCTGAACTACAATCCTGAGTTATTGCAGTTCTTTTAATCCTGGCTCTCGTCCAGCTAGCTCCTTAACCCAGCCTCGAGAAAACATGCTTCTTAACCATCCTCAATGGCTTTTTTCCATTGTGTGGATAAATTTATTTTCCAGTTCCTCTGGGGTGGCAGGAGGCAAGCCAATCTGCCATTATAACATCAATACACGAAGGGTCCCTGAAGGGCAGCTTCAGTCCCTCGTACAGCATATCAGAATCAAATATTAAGAAACCTTGAAGACAGTTTTAGCATGAGTTTTGTTTGATATGGTCAAGATCAGAAAGGAAGGTGGTGGCAAAGTCAAAGATGGGAGTTATTTTTCCAGACTCTTGTTTTTCAGCTCTAAATGTGATACATAACAACAAAAAACATGTCTTCATTTTACATATTAAAATGAAGGGAAAGATTATTGCTGTTCAGTTGTGAGCATTTTTCCATTGGTTGAAAACAAGAGTTGATTAAAACTATTGATACACGGTCAATGAATGAAAGTATTAATCAGTGAAATTAAAAAAAAAGACTAGTAGAACATCTTTAATACAGACAATCCTTTGTAATTTATACACACAGTAGGCACAGCATTTGTAATAAATGTAAATATGTAGAAGTATGCATGGTGTCAATAGGAGAAAAATAAGGTGGAAGAAACAACCCTAGCAGTTATTTATTAAAGACATATGACACATTAAAACTTAAAAAGTCAAAAGACTGTTAAGGACCTATAAAAGGTATTAACATACAAAAAACAAGAATGTGAAATTAATTAGTCTTGGTTTAAAAGAGAATTTTCCAAAGTTCTTGTGATTTATGTTAGGCAGCTATGGGAAAGCATAGTTCTACTTATTTGTTGATCCATTCAGCTGAACTTACTGTACTTATCACCTTGTTAATTCAGACAGATGTGATGTCATCTCTCACTGCTCTTATCCAGCCTCTCTCTGCTGCAGTTAAGTTAAATCACTGGAAAAAAGCAGTCAGGAGCACAGAAGAGTGCCATAATTGAAAATAGGTGCATTTTCCAGTTGAACATTACTATGATTTGGAACTGAAAACAAAAGTGAATATATAGCTTTGCTCCTGGGAGGACAAGAATGGGTATTATTTTCTTTTATAAGTATGTCTGTTCTGTACAGTTCAAGTCGGTGATCATATTTTAATAAGTACCATCTCTCCATTATTTCTATTACTTTGAAGTAAAAAATGTTACTATGTCAACTTTTTTTCTCAAGTGACTTGTGAACAAATAAGTTGTTAAAGGACAAGAAGAGGGAGAGACACTGTAAATATCAAAGGTAGGAATGAGTAAACTCAGAAATACAGTGTGCTAGTAATAGACATCAGAATAGAATCTACCGGTGGTATCATGGCCCTGTAAAAAACATGTTTTCAACCAGAAGACAATACTGGCTTCTGGGATTCTGTTTTGCCCATCACTTTGTGATAGCTGCTGTTGTTTATTAGTAAATATCAAAGAAAACAAGAAAGACATTGACAAACCTGGACTGAGTTCAGTGGAGGGCCACCATGAGCATCTTAGGTGTTGGGACTTGTCCAGCCTGGAGAAGATAAGTCTTTGGGGGCCCTCACAGCAGCCCCCAGTGCCAGCAAGGGGGTGAGCAAGGACATGGAGCCAGGCTTTTCACAGTAATGCATGGTGGAAGGATGAGAGGCAGCAGGCACAAGTAGAAACAAGAGAGGTTCAGACTGGAGATATGGAGAAACATTTCCCCCCACGCCAAGGCCAGCCAAGCAGGGACACAGGTTACCCAGAGAGGTTGTGCAGTCTTCATCCTTGGAGCTTTTCAAGATCGAAATGGATAAAGCCCTGACTGGTCTTCACAGACCATAGCTGAGCCTGCTTTGAGCAGGAGGTAGGACTAGAAACCTCTTAAGGCCCCTTTCAACCCAAATTATCCCATGATCCTAAAAAGGGAATAAAATTATATTGACCTTACTCATGAGAAAAGAAGACTGAGGTTTTAATATTCTGGAAACAGATCACAATTCTAGACTTAAAAGTAAGCTGAGTTTTCCATTTGAAAGTATGTTAAGATATGATCATTCAAACAGTTTTCATTATATTGTAAAACAGTCAGGGAATCCAGCTGCCTCTTCTGAAATGCCATGTCAGGACATGAATCAGCAGGTAGGGTACTTTGATTAGAGAAAATATTCATGAAAATTGTATAATCAAATAATACAGCCTTGAAGCTTGTGTGCGTGATAATAGACAGTGATGGTTCTTAGTTTATTGATAAATCTAAATATAAAAGACAGGTTGCAAAACCTATTAGTAATCTCCCTGGGAGTGTTTTCTTACTATATTTTTGTGTGATTTTATTGATTTATATGTAGCTCATTTGCCTTCAGAGACATGCCTGTATCTCTCAGGTTCACCTCCAGGGCCAGATATGGCTATGAAGCGTGGTCAATGCGTTGCATCGTTGTTCTTGATCAACTACATGGAATACCAAAGATACAGATTTCAAAAGCAGCTATATTACTTAAGACTCGGTGTGTCAGAACTAATCTGTCAGTAAAAATCATATGAGATTTCAGTCTACATCCTGAAAGACAGGTGATTACTTTGCAGTTATCCATTAGAATTTGGGCATATAAATACCTTTGAAGATGTGCAGTACTTGAGGATATGACTGGTTTTAGCACACTGGAAAACACTACTGGCAAAATCTGTAGTGATATAAATCAGATGCTTAGAAGAGAAGTATATTCTCTTAATTATAAACAAATTTACAGTAAAATTTTTGATTTCTTGTTAAACTTTAGATTGAAAGAGAAATTATGAAATGGAAAAGAGGTACTTAGATCTCTTCCACAAAGATGAATGTGGCTTGGATTTTGTTAAGTCACAGCTGCTCTTAGAATCTGATGCTGTGAGTAGATTAGTAGGAATAAACTAATTTTAGTTGAAAGACAGGTTAGACAGTTTTTGTATCTCTAAGGAGCATTCAGAGGGACACTGTGGCAGGCCCTGCAATACTGTAGTCCTCCAATGGTCTAGTTTCCAACGGCCATCATGTTACTTGTTTCATAAGGTCAAACTTTACAACCCAGTTACTATCACAGGTAATTCCTTCAGAGATATTTTATCTATTTCATTTTTCGTGTATATGAATATGAGAACTACTTTTGTAGAATTACAGTTTGGAAAGATAGAGTGTACCAAATTTAATTTCTTAAAATGCCACAAAAATATACTATTACATGTAGGCAGAAATCAATGATAACTGCAAATATTTAAAAAAATAGTAAAAATAAATAAAAATCAAGCTAACTGTTGAGAGAAAAATATAATTATGACTAAGGATAAAAGAAAAAGAAACAGAAACCCCTGGATTATTAACTACACAAGGAGAAATAGTCTCTTAGCATTCCGAACATTAAATTCTTTTCTTGCATTCCATCTACTCAAAATCCAAAATAACAAGAAGTATCAAAACTATATTGCAATAAGAAGCACAGGAACGAATGTAAATTGTTTTACATGGGACATAACCTCTTAGGTCTTACCATACTCCAAATTCACCTCTTGTAATGGATATAATCTTTTGTGTCTGGGGAAAAAAATACTTTCATCCTTTTTTCCTCACAATTAACAATAAGGATTTCAGGGGAGATGCCTGCCTACACATGATGAAAGGCTTCAGGCTTTGTGACTCACCATGATAAAAAAATATGACAAAGTCAAAAGGAAAAGAATCAAGTAGGTTGTATCGAGTCAAGGTGGTCTGAGACCATGTAAAGCTAGTTGAAAATGTGTAAGAGAAATAGCAGGTGGAAGAAATTGGAGTGAGTATAGAAAGCGTGGTGGGGTTAGGAAGGGTAGACCTGAAGGTAAGTCTAAATTCTCACAGTAATTTCTCATCTGAATTATTCTCACTATCAGAATTGCCAGATCTTTATATACTTCCAATCATTCCTTGAACATCAACATTTGGAATCGTGCAGTCCTGGGTTTGTATGAAAACCTCTGCTACTTCATATCCAATCCACATTCCTGCTCGGAGGGCTCCAGCCCGTGGGGTAGGAAGCTCACTGAAGAGCAAGGGATGGGGTGTATGTTACTGGGTGTGCACACTGGAGGGTGCTAGTATTTAGAAAAGAGTATGCTAATTGTGATGGGGTCTTCCCACGCAGAGAAATCGAAATGGAAGATCTGAGGTTTTGTATCTAGTTGCTGTAGGAGAGCAAGCTGTGACTGCGTGTCAGTACTCTGACTTTGCTTATCATCCAAGCTAGACAAACATTAAGTAATTTTTTTTATGCTTATTCAAAAATTTGGAGTCAGATTGTGATTTCCATTGCTTCTGTTACACATGCTTAATGTACCTACATGCAAGTCTGTATCTCATATTGTTTTCCTATTAGTGTATTTGCCCTTGTTTACATGTGTATTTATTTGTGTTTTCCTCAGGCTATTTTGAGTGTCATTGGGGAGTTAAAGAAGATGTATGGCATGTTCTAAAGAATTGTAATAAAAGATAATACAGCATATTTCTTCCATACCTGAGTATATTAATTCTTGCTTACATAAGAAAATACACAAAATAGATTGTAAACAAGGAATCATTTGGAATCAGATTATGCATGAATAATGATACGCAGTCTCATCTCAGATATAAACAAACAAACAAAAATCTAGTTTAACTGCTAATGGTTTTAGGAAACATTTTTCTTTTTCAAAGGAAATTACTAAATGTAATAAAAACATGCTTTTTAAAATAAATGGATTAATTTACCTTTTGTTTCAAGATAAATAAATAATCATAAATACTGTACTTAGCCCTAAAAGAGGGGCTCTTTTTACTAAAAGAGTAAAAAACTCTTTCACACATACTTGTCTCGGTGATAGAGTTTGACTTTGGCTTTATGACACTCATGTCTGTTTTCTTTAAAAACTCTTTCTGGCTTTTATGGCCGCTTCTTTACCTACAGTTCTGCAGTTCTGTTGGTCACTCTGCATCTGATTCAAAGGTTATCAATGGGGAAATTCTTACCAGCTTCACTGGGCTCTGGTATCAGGCTCTGTAGGTTTGATCCTTTTGCCTGTAAAGTTTATTGCAAAACTTCTACAGACTTAAGTGTCTCTTCTGACCAGGACTTTTGTATATCATTATGTGAGTACAGTCATAGTTCATTTGTTCGTTGACTTTTCCTGGTCTGTTGCACCAGAAATTTTTTCCACATAATTATAATTTTTAAAAAGATGCAATTTCAAAAAAGTTAAGGGTTGTTTTCTCTTTTTGTGCACTAGTAACATATAATTTCTTCCTTGACTATAGGTTTTTAACTTTAATACCAGAGGATAAAAACAAAATAGCATTGTATTTAGGTTACAGATTCAGTTTAAGTGTGAGTATAGAAAGAGAACATTTTCTTTTGCTCACATGAAAAAAGCTCCTTAAGTGTTTGCAGGATTGAGGTTTTAATTTGTAACCCTGATCTGGCTGCACGTACAATTCTAATAAAGTTTAATGAACATTATTAAAAGTTTATATGCAGGCAAATAGGGTTGCACATTTGGAGTAGTCATTACTACCCTCCAAAAGAGAAGTAGCTTGAGGTAGCTAAATTTTCCATTCGCAGAAAAAGGGGCATCAAGACAGTAAGAAGGAGAATAGGAACCCCTCATCTTCCAAACAAAACCCGAGAATATATTGGGTTTTTTAGTGGGAACCAGAAGTGCTTCTTTTGCAAAGTAAAATAAGAAGGAACACTTCCACGCAATATTGCTTCAGGTTTATACCTGAAGCAGAATACATGTGCTGGAATAATGTTCAAATTCAGTAGTTTTAGAGTGCAGATAGAGAGATCTATCTGGCCAGTCATCCCTGAAGAAGCAGCTCATTAGCATTAGTGTACAGTAAGAAGGAACACAAAATGCAGCTTCCCTGTTTTGCACTAAACCACGTCATGTAGCTCTTTCTCAATCACTGACTAATTTTGCTGCTCTAGTTGAGAAAATATTACAAATACTAGTAAAAGACTTTCACTGAAGCCAACTTAGCAGTACAAAACCAGTTTAGCTTCACCCCTTTGTTGCTTTGCCTTATGTTTATATACATAACCTAGAACAAAATATTACTGTAAGATTGCTCAACAGAAGTTTTTGAAACCCAGGTAGTTATTCCTGTGAATTGCATTCTAAATCTGTGACTTAAGACTGGCTGTCTGAGACCAAAGGGTCTGATCTGGAAGAAATAATCATGTCAATAAGTTGATTTTTTTAAAAAATCTCACTGGTTCCAAGGGAGTTTAGTCCTGCAAATGAAGTTACTCATGTACTTAACTCTTTGCTGGATCAGGTATTGTAAACTCTCTGGGGGAGGACCCATGTTTTTTTTTTATTTGTCTGTAAAGTGCCATGTATACCTATGGCACTGTATAAATAAATAATAATAATAGAAACAATAAAAACCATCTAGGGATTAAGCAGGTCTTTTAAAGAGGCCAAATGTTCTTCACATAAATCTTGGATCTAATTTGAGCTCTAATAAGCTCCATTTCCTGCTTTTCCAATATTTTTAAGCCGCATTGCAATAGCTATCTTTTTTTTTTTTTAACAGTTGTTTTAAGAGGGCCCTAAGGCAAGTATCTAATCAACCTAATGGAATTTTCCATGCAGTTAACTGTTTTATTCAGCTCAAAACATTGTCTTTGATTAGACTTACCACCTTCCCTTTTGCCCTTTTACATTATTTTGGCAGGCTCTGCAGGTGTAAAAGCTCCATCTCCACTGCAGCTTCATCATGTGTGAAATAGCCTTGCTGTGTGTGCCTGTTGGTTGCCTCTGAGCTGTGGGAGGAAACTTCGGAGCCAGCTCTACAGTTCCAGTCCCAGCTTTGGATCTGCCTGTGCTATGTTGCAGACGACACCAAGCTGAGTGGTGCGGGTGACACGCCAGAAGGATGACATGTCATCCAAAGGGACCTGGACAAGCTGGAGAGGTGGGCCTGTGTGAACCTTGTGAGGTTCAACAAGGCCAAATGCAAGGTCCTGCACCTGGGACAGGGCAACCCCCAATATCAATACAGGCTGGGGGATGAAGGGATTGAGAGCAGCCCTGCGGAGAAGGACTTGGGGGTACTGGTGGATGAAAAGCTGGACATGAGCCACCAATGTGCGCTTGCAGCCCAGAAAGCCAGCCGAATCCTGGGCTGCATCAAAAGAAGCGTGGCCAGCAGGTTGAGGGAGGTGATTCTGCCCCTCTGCTCTGCTCTGGTGTGACCTCACCTGGAGTACTGCGTCCAGCTCTGGGGCCCTCAGCACAAGAAGGACATTGGCCTGTTGGAGCAGGTCCAGAGGAGGGCCACCAAAATGATCCGAGGGCTGGAGCACCTCTCCTACGAGGACAGGCTGAGGGAGTTGGGGCTGTTCAGCCTGGAGAAGAGAAGGCTGCGAGGAGACCTTATTGCAGCCTTTCAGTACTTAAAGGGGGCCTAGAGGAAGGATGGGGACAGTCTTTTTAGCAAGGCCTGTTGTGACAGGACAAGGAATAATGGATTTAAACTAAAGAAGAATAGATTTAGACTGGATATAAGGAAGACATTTTTTACCATGAGGGTGGTGAAGCACTGGAACAGGTTGCCCAGAGAGGTAGTGGAGGCCCCATCCCTGGAAACCTTCAAGGTCAGGTTGGATGGGGCTCTGAGCAACCTGATCTGGTTAAAGCTGTCCCTGCTCGCTGCAGGTGGGTTGGGCTAGATGACCTCTAAAGGTCCCTTCCAACCCAAAGCGTTCTATGATTCTATTATTTTAGGATTCTACGTTCTAAATACATGACAACCCTTTGTACAAGGTATTCAGGTCAGCTTTTAATTAGCTAACTTGTATCCTGCTAGTGACCACGTAGTAGTGAATGCAGTCCAGGCTAACTATCCTACAGTATTTGCCTGGATAAACTTTGTAGTCTTGTTGAACCGTAGTCACCGTGCTTGTGCTGAATCCGTACTAGATTAATTAAAGCTAGCTCACGTATGCCTGTGAGAATTACAGTCCTTTTAGATGGCAGTGCAGGGTTTTTTCTGTAGAATGTGGCCAGCTCAGGTGCTTAAAACAAACTCCTTGAGCCTTCCAACCTTTTTTTTTTCCTTGGGTTTCTAGAATGAAAATTGGTTTAAATCACATGAGGGCATAACTTATTACATCATGCTTAATATTTACCCACCTCATGAGGTGTTGTGAGGATTTTTAAAGTAATATTTATACAACATTTTGAAGATAAAAAGCATTCTATAAGTGATAATTATTATCTACATTTATTTTCATGCCTCAGTTGAAACATCTTTTTCTCTTTGTCTAAGATCCTAATTTTTCTTTTGCTCCTTTTTTTTTTCCTTAAATTACTGTGTTACCTAATTTTATATGAGATTTTGGGGTATAATTTTGGAGAAGAAAGCTGCTGTACAGGTTATATTATACTGTGTCAGATGGTTCTTCTCTTTTTTGTTTTTCATCCCATGATGAACTGATGCTTTCCCCAATCCAAGTTGAAACCAGAGTTTTATTCACACCAGAACAGAAGAACAGTTGGACTGTTCAGGAAATCAGCCAAGACTTAGAAGGGCCACATTTCCTCCATTCTTATACAGGTTTCTTGTTTGACATTGGAAAAATCACTTAATTCCTTCATGTCTCAGCTGGCCATCTGTAAAGCAGAAATGGTGTTTCCCTACTGTGTACTTGGGTTGTAATATTACTTTTCTGTGTTAGGCAGTGTTCATAAGTGTGATAGGAGAACCAATATACTTCAAAAGGCATCGTTAATCTCCTGTGTGCAGATCACTCCTAGGTTCTAGTGACCTACAAAATGGATATGGGGCCTGTATTTCAGATATACATACTAATTTAACTCTCAATTAACTAAAGACAATAGTTTCTATCTTCTTTGGAGAGACTCAGTAAACAATCTTTTCAAGACAATTAATAGGCATATCTCCAAGGTCTCTGTCAATATCTGCTTACAAAGATAAATACAGTATTTATGGTTTGGCCCCCCAAAAAACTATGAAGCAGTCGTTTCTGTGAATTTTAGTTTGGATACACATTTCTGTGATTTTGTGTCAGATACAAGCAGTCGTTTCATTGTGTTACACTTGTTCTTGCCATGATATGCAAAGGCATATCTTCTGGGGAATGACATGTAATATTGATTGCTACTGGTGGACCGTATGTTGGTAATTAGATATGAGGACATACATGTCCATCCACCTTTCTAGGAGGAGGCTCTCATATTCAAGTTATTCCCTACTATAAGTAGCAGGGGAAAAATATGAAGGTATTGTACAACATACGATCAGAAAAAAGCTTCTAAACATAAACAGTCATGCTTTTATTAGTTTCTTGATCAGCATGCAATGCTGAAAATGTGGTAAGATGGAGATCAAAATTTATCATATTTTAATTGAATTCAGTTACACTTTTCAGATGGTTCCTCTGTCCCAGTGGGAATAATCCATGGCAAGATAATGTTACTTAATAGTTTTATTTCTAAAATGCACCTTCTTTTCTCTGTGCATGCAAGTGCTTTACAGCTCAATAAAAACCATTGTGAAACAGACACTAAAACATTATCCTAAAAATCATTTCACTTTCTGCCTTAAATGTAGCCATTAAAGTAATAAAAGGAGGTCTACTGCACAAGGAAAAAACGAAAACCAGAAAAGTTTATAAGTGGGGATAACAGATCATTGTAATCATGTTGAAGTTTCTATCAGTTGCAGCTTCACTGTCTTGAAATTGTACTAGACTGACTTAAATCCAACATCCCCACTGAAATACTGTTGTTTGCCTGAAGAGGCAGACATTTTGTGAATGTATTACTTTGGAAGAATGAACACAAAGTTATAACCTATGAAAGGCTATGAACTCTTTATACTTAAGCAGCTGTTCATGTTAAAAAAATTAAATTGATCATTATTGGAAACTGATCCAGTACCATCATTATATTCCTGTCCAGTTCTGATGGTCTTCTCCTGTACATCCAATACTGAAGGTGAAATGTATGCTTCAACATAGTCAAGGGAGTTCCCTTAATGTAAAGGCAGGAATTCATCCTAACTTTTTCAATTTACCTTCCTGTCGTAGTTTAGCCCCAGCCAGCAACTAAGCACCACACAGCCACTTGCTCACTCCCCCTACCCCGATGGGATGGGGGAGAGAATTGGAGGAGTAAGAGTGAGAAACACTCCTGGGTTGGGATAAGAACAGTTTAATAATTGAAATAAAGTAAAATAGTAATGATAATAATAACAAGGTAATAATAACAAGATAATAATAATAGTAATAATAATATACAAAGCAAGTGATGCACAATGCAATTGCTCACCACCCGCCAAACGATACCCAGCCAGTTCCTGAGCAGCGATCACTGCCCCCCGGCTGACTCCCCCCAGTTTCTATACTGAGCATGACATCATATGGTATGGAATAGCCCTTTGGCCAGTTTGGGTCAGCTGTCCTGGCTGTGCCCCCTCCCAGCTTCTTGTGCACCTGGCAGAGCATGGGAAGCTGAAAAGTCCTTGACTAGCATAAGCAGTACTCAGCAACAACTAAAACATCAGTGTGTTATCAACATTCTTCTCCTCCTAAATCCAAAACACAGCACTATGCCTGCTACTAGGAAGAAAATTAACTCTATCCCAGCCAAAACCAGGACACTTGCTTTTCTATCTAATATGAGACATGTAAAGGAATAATAGAATGGTTTCCTTTTCATGACCCATTTGTATTCAGAATCTAAACTGCTCTTTTCTGAAACCAGGTTAGCTCTAGGTTATTTGTTAGGTTTATTCCAGAATCTCAAGGCGCTATGCGGTTGTATCTTATTGCCTTCACATGAGATATTTGTCCTCTTAACATTTGCTTAGAGGTGTTCTATATCATGTACAGTATTAATAAGACAGGTTTTGAAGGTTTTATTAAGATTCTTTTAAAAGCTGGTACTTGTTTCCTATCTATCCCCAGACTTTTTAGGACTGGCTGATACTTGATTAGGCTGTCTCCCAGTTCTTTTTTTCAATGCAGCTGAGTGTATCCTCATAGACACCCCACTCTGATCTGAAACCCACTTCTAAAATGTTATTTTCAAGGTTTCTAAAAGCATGATGCAAAACCTGTATTTCCTCTAAGTTTGAGATCAGGAAAATGTTTTTTTCAGAATCCCTCTGTGAATCAAAGAATTATTTCTTGTGATTGTAGTACATGATGTCCTCTCATACAAATATTCTCCTCAAATGTGACTACAAATGAGTTCAGCAAATATTTTTAACCTTTAGATGTTACTTTCTTTGTGTCCTGCTTCCTCCTTTTTTTAAATTCACTTTCTAACAGTATTTTAGCAGGTTTTTCGCCACAGCAGCTGTTAAGGTAATAGTGTAGAATGTATTTTCATCCCTAAAAGTCTTCAGTTGCAATTATTCTCCTCAGAAACATCATTCTGTACATATATGTGCATATATATTTACATGCACATATGCAGACACACACACATACGTATACCCATATAAACAGAGACAATCAATGCCCATAACTCCACTATATGATCCTCTGCATTTGGTCAAACTAGCCAGGAAAGCTGCTTGTAATCAAGAACTATCTGTTTAGAAGAAATGCGCCTCAAGAATTAACAATTCATTCATGACTGGTCTGAAATACAGTTTTAGACTGCATCCAGAAAATGTGTATGTTCAGTTTTCTCTTACAAAAACAGGTATTGACAGACAAATTTTGTCACACTATGAAAGAGGCACGCAAAAAGAAAGCTTGGAAATTGTGTCCTGCAGTCACTATTTTTACAGATAGAAAGAATGGATTGTGTTAAAATGACAAGCACTATGGCAGTAGATCTGCACATGAAATAAAGTTCTCTTAGCTGATGGTAGCACTGACTTCTTACAGAAACCTGTTTTCTATAAATTATGTAACAATTTGCAATACAAAGAACACCAAAGTATTTTATTGTATTTTGATATCTACTGGCTTGTGACAGATGTATTTTTTTAAACTTGCACATTGGTATCATTAAGCTGCCGAAAGACTTGCTTTTCAACTGAACCTTCTACAGAGCTGCAAAAGATGGAAATGCCTCAAAAATTAATTTGTTTGCTATTCACAGTGTGTGGTGATGCAGGAATTGCAAGACAGTACTGTGAAATCTTGAGTAAGAAAAAGTAGCTTCCTTCTAAAATTCTTTTGCCTAAAACATGAATCTAAAATTTCTTGTGTGAGAACTCATAAAAAATAGTAATGAAAACTCATTGAGAAATGAATAGTCAAAAACTGAGGTAATGAACAAAGCCCTGATTAGCTTAATTTTAATTATAGGTTTGGCAGTTATTAAACTTTCATAAGAGACACCCAGAAATAAAAAAGCAGGGTAGTAAAACCTCAGTATTACAGAATCAAACATGTACTTACTAAACATGAAAGTAAATGTTATCATGCCAGGTAGATCTTGGAGTTAAAGGGTTGTATGTAACTCTGGATAGTTAGCAGGAGACTAGAAGATGTCAGGAAGTCATTTCCTATAGGTTAGTGACTGTGTGGTTAAATTGCTCAGTTTCACCACATTGGTATGTATTTTGATGAGTTTGCCATCCATGAGTCCAGAACAGCCATGTGCGACTCCTGATAAACAATGCTTTGAGCTGAGATCAAGCTAAAGTAATGAAGCCACTGAAGGTTCACTTTGGCCCCAGAAGCCCCAGGGTTGTCTGTAGTCACTTGAATGTTTCAAAACTAAGAGTGCTTTCCTAGTGTGAAAAATCTTCACACATAACCCTACATTTGTTTCTCCCCTTCATTGATTGAAGTCTTCCATTAGCTTCCGCTCTGTCACCTTGGCATCACTTGTGCTCGTGAATTTCTTTTGTACTTCTCCACATATCATCTTTTTCATTACAGAAATACACTCTACCCAAGGAATTCAAGTCAAGCTCTCCCAAACATTAAAGGTATTTGAAAGCCAAACCCAACTGTGCATCTAAATTTTACAGTCCTTAAAGAGAATAGAAACAAAATGCATGGGTGACATGTTGGCTCAGTAACATGATTAGCAAATTTCTAGTTGAGTTAAGCAGGGCAGATTTGCATTCAAAATATCAATAGCTCTAGCCACCAACAGGATTTGAAATAAGAAGCTGGATGTGAATTCTGCTTTATTAATTTCTGTGGACAAGTGTATTTAACTTTGCAAAGTTTTTTCTGCTTACATTTTATTTAGTTACTGTCCCACCTAAATTTAGCTTTCCTAAAACAATCTGAGAATTTAAATGAGTTTCCTGTCCATTCACATTTGTAATTTTTGTACTACTCATTTCTTTTTTGATAGCACATTGTTTTATTCTTTCAGTCTTAAAAAAAAAAAAAAAGATAAAAGAAAAACCTGCCACAAAAGTGATTTTTTTTATTGCATTTCATTTTAAGTCGTCTTTTTAGAGATCTGTCATTTATACAATGACAAGAAAACTTTCTAAATTGGAACTAATTTATGAATTCCTTCTTTTTGGCATAATGTCACTTTGCAAGTTAAAATGATAATGACTGGAAAGATCAAATATGTTTATCTAAAGAAAGAAGAGGGGTTTTAAGAGTTTGCTCTCATTAGAAATCTTTGCAAACTCTGTACACAGCAGGCATTACAGATTTTTTGAGTGCAAAAATCCTTTAGGTTAAGAAAAAGCTGTAGCTGAGAAAGGTGAGGTTTGAAAACATCTCAGAATCCCTTTGTCTAACAACTACACGTGGGTGAAATATCTGTTTTTCACTTATGTGTTTGTTAGAATGAAACTTGATTTTGTTGTTAAACCAACCTTTCAGAGTACTTCATATACGTGCGTGGATTCTTCCTACTCACCCTTCCATTCATGTGCAAACCTTTGATTGCACAAATATTCACAAAACAGTGTGGTACCTGGCACTCTATGTGATGCGAGGTTAAGCACCGAGATGCACAACCGAGTCTTTGCAACGACCAACATAAAATTATGTGTTGTTTTTTAATAACTTCTCCATTGTAATAGATTTAGGAATATGTGTCCAAATGGCTTACAGTGGAACTTGACTACGCTGGAAAACTTTCTGACCTGTGTCTTTTCATTACAAGGATTGTGATGCTAAGGAAACAACTAAGCTGTAGCAAATGAAGTAGAATTAATACCATTATGCTCACAATATCCCCATTGCCTCGGGGGAATGCTGTCGGCTGATCTAATACCAGAATCGCATCCTCACACCAATGTAAAATGCATCCATATGTTTCTTATCAAGACCACTGGTGGCACAAGTCCTTGATCCAGGCAAGTAATAGTCTTTAAAGCTGTACAGAAGAAAAGTTTCATTTGGTGCTGTTGCTGTGCCCTGTACTATTGCTTCCTCTTACACTTCTGAATTTCTTGTTACTACCAGTAATGTTGGCATTGCACCATCTGTTCTCTCGTCCAAGATGTCAGTTTGTATTTTTATCCTATGTTTTAATCTCTCATGTGTGCTCTTTGCCAATGAAGTGTTGAAAAGTACTACAAAGAAGGTATTAGTCTGTGATATAAAAAGGAAAAAATATGTTTCCCCCACTCCTTTCAGTGAAGGTGTATTTTTAAAACAAGTACTAGAAAATAATTATGAAAGAATTTTGAAATTGCTACAAAAATGTCATATGAGATTTTCTAATCCTTTGTCTAGGCACACTGGATTCAGTGCAGATTTCAGATTGCAAGTGAATAAGGAAACAATTTCTACCTTAATTTACCAAAAATAGATGTCAAACGGGCTAGTAGTTTCACCTTAATCTCTTTTTAACTATAGTTTTCACACTAAAAAAAATCTTGCTAACATCTGATGCAAAAGCATACAAAGATTAGACACAAAAATATAAATACAAATGAGACAACAAAAAAGATTCAGACTACATTGTTTCCTATTTAAAGGAAATAGGATTGGTTTTCTCCTTTGAGATGATGAAGAAAGTTCCTATCCAGAGTTTTCCTTTGACACCATGTGCAGCTGATCATTGTGTCACTGAAGCAGATCTCACAGTGAGTGGTGATCTCAGAATACCTGTCTTATTCTCAGAAGCTTCCACTGCCATGCCCTAATTCTGCTACTTTCATTGATTAAACACAACTTTTGAGGATCAATTGTTTCGGACATGCTAAAAAAAAAAAAAATTAATGAATTAGTATCTTATTCACAATATAAACCAAGAAAAGTAAGTATGCTTTGTCTTTTTTTCTCTAGAATAATTGAGGGTTTTTTTCATCCTTTATATGCAAAATTTCCAAGGCAGTTCAAGTCTGATATGGGACAAAAGCTGTCCTTTACATGGGGTACTTATACTGATACTACTGAAGCATATAATTCAGTACCGTTCTCCATTTTATACTCAGTGTCTTGAAGAGGAAAGCATAGATGACTACAATTAGGTAACATGCCCCTAAGCTGTTACACAAAGCTTCAGATCACTAGTGAAATATGAAAACTGAACACAAGAGCAGGTGTTGCAACTGGCTGGCGTAGAAAAAGAAGTTTCACTTCTGTCACATATATGAAGTGCAAGAAGATGGGTGTGTCTATGATCAACAACATATTAAAAGCCTTTTCAAAGAAAATAAATGATCCCAAGCTATCTGGATGCTATCCAGATTTCTCTGGAAGTGCTCTAATATGAGGATAATTGAAACCCAATCTCTGGATAAATATTTAACATTGATCTTTATTCTGAGATCAGAAATCTATCCTATGACTGTACATTACCTGTAACATTAATAGGATTATATCCTTGATTTATGTGCTTTACTTCATATTCTTTTATTTCAAAGGTAATCTGAGAAATGTTGAGATGCACTGAGGTGCATGCTGCTAAGAATCCATAGTGTTTATGCAACATATTCAGGAAACTTTTCATGAAGCAGAGAGACTGTAAAAGATTATTATACAAAATATTCCTGAACTAGATTGTGCTAGTCCATTATCTGTAGATGTGGGTAAAGATGATCTTGAAATTATGTATTTAAAACTATTTAACTCATTTGCAGATAGTGGTGGGGCAGCATCTAGCTTTTTTATGATATCCAACAAAACCACAATTTACACCAGCTATATCAGATATAAATTTTGATTAATCTTTTCTATTCAATTTAAAAAAATGTATTAGGCTAGTTAACAACATGACATATAGGACTGTGAAAATTCAATTCCAGCTCCACTTTGAGAACTGAATCCTGTTCCCTTTCCTTTCTGCCTCTCTTCATATAGACAGAACTAGAGCATTATTTAAGAGACAGTACAAGGACTGTGCTATTACAAGCATTCCCTTTGTAGAGGCATGACAGGGTGCAAGAAGAATTAGTTCATGGTTGTTTCTCCTTCCTTACTCATAAGAAGGAAATGTGGTAGAAAAGTCATTACACTGTTCTAGAAAGATTATCTTGGTGTATTTTTTCTGGTTTTCAAGAAGGAGGAGGAAGCATAATAGAGATCTGAAGTCTTGAACAGTTCCTTCTTGCTACAAGAATTATCTTTATATTTTTTATATTTCCTTCATAGAAAGTCCAGTGTCTGACTAAAAGTGATCACAGAAAAAGGTTTTGCCTGAAGACACACCTGGATATAGCTTGGTGTGAATGTTGAGTTACTATGATGATATCAGGGTGGAATTGCACCAATGTGTCTGAAGAAATGTTTTTGGCCAACATTTTCTTTACATACATGAATATAATTTTCAGTGAAAGTGTTAGAATTCTTCAATGTTATGACCAATCCTTTTATTTTGGACTGTTCTGCCCTCAACTTGTAGTATTGCCATTGTATTGTGATATTGCCATATTGTAGTATAGTAATACTGACCACATAACTGGTTTTACCTCTTTCTTTCTTCTGTTTGAGCTATCTATATAACTTGATTAGTCTCTGAGCATGGACACCAAGGAGGGAGGCTCTGGATAATATTTTAATATAAATTCTTCAGGTTTAGCATAAGTACAACTTGTTTCTGCAGTACCAGTGTATATGTGCCTACTACGGTCAAGTGCTGTTTTGAATGGATGTCCAAAGGAACCTCTGCCAGAGTCATAGCTTGTTGGATGCGGTTATAATAATTCCAGTGGAACTTCCAGTGGAATCACCCAGCTGGTTAAAGGTAAGGACCCTCAGTCAAGCTGCCAAACCCTGGTACGTAACAGCAGAAATTTTTAAGATTCTTTTTCTTCTGTTCCTTTTTGCTTTTAAAGAAACGTAGCTTAGCAAAAGTCTGTCATAGCCTGGGAGGTTTGTGCAGACAGAAGGTAGTTAGCAAATGGAATTATGTGCAGAAAGGCTTTAATCCCTGCAGCCTTTATATAAGAACATCTGCTTGAGTTACTGGCCATACATAAATTGTGTGTGTGCTTGTTTTTGTCACAGATCCTTCCCCTCCACCCACTGCTCCCCACATCTTATATAATACAATGCAAAAAAAAAAAAAGAAAAAAAAAAGAAAAAAAAAAAAGCTAATTACTACTTCCAGCCCCCCCATTAGTGAAACTTGATATGTTTACTAAAAAAATAATTACAACATTCCATTCATAAATCTTTAGCAATGTCAGCATTATACTGATGGAATTATGATGTCCCAGTACAAATTGTCTGACCTGCTTTATGTTCCCCAGCACATAATTAAGGTGGCGGTGTGTTAAAGGAAGTAATTTTGTTCAAAGCTTTGGCACCAGCCGTGCAATGTCTTTTGCTTGTATTACTAACAGTTACCAGTCAATGTAAGGAACTGCACCATGTTTGACTCTGGGACTAGACATATTCTTGTAGCTCTGAGCACAAGGCTTTGAGGAACGCATGTGAAATGAAAAATAATGTTCTGTGCAGTGACTTTGTCAGGACTTGGGTCTTACTCTCTTGAGGATTTGAATGAGCAAATAGATTAATGAATGATGACAAGAAAAGCTTAAAAACAACAAGTTTTAATTTTTTTTCACAGATATTTTGAAACATAGCTTGTTTCCTTTCTTTGTACCCTTTGAACTTTCTTGCTCTGTTCTTTGAAGATAGAAGTTTTATGATAGTCTCTAGCAGGCTTTCGAAACTGTTAGCAAATTCAGTTTTATTGTCAGAGTGCATCTTGTGAATATTGATTCTAGAGGATCATAGTAGTGTACATTTCTGGAGAAAATACCAGTGGCAATGTAAGATCCTAAGAATGTGTGCCTCACTGAAGTTCCTGAGTAATCATATTAACATTAAGAAACACAGTGTTTCTTTACAATTCAGTCATACAAATGTCTTCCTCGCCATTTGCAGTCACTGGTGAGGTCTCCAAGCCTGTTGACTGCAAGTTGGGTCTGAGCCTTTGTAGAATCATATTTTATGAGCCTTTCTCATATATCCTTCAATGACATCCAGGTGCAACTCATATTTGCAAAATTTCCTTGCATGTTAGATTGTAGGATTTGGTTGAGCATAAAAAAGTTGATAAAGTGCATAATTACTAACAAAGTAAATGTGATTAAATGTATTTTCTTTATCCCTGTGAAACACTCAGGCTTGAGTAGATGATAGAGAAATTGCTACTGTTAGTTTAATTTAGTAATTGAAATACCTAGTACCATGAAGACTGTGAAATTGCCTCTTGACTTCACTGGGCTTTAGAGGCTTCTAAATGAAGAAGTTTTGGGTTTTTTTTTAATTCAGTAGAAAAAACTTCTTTATTTAATTTATTTTCTTTGACATCTCAAAGGAAGTGATATAGATGATGGTTAATTATAGAATCAGCAAAATAACTCCAGTGCAAAGGATTAATAATAGTAGCATTGATAAGGCTGATTATAAACTGCAGTAGTTTATTGCTTAAAAAAACCTTTTGGTTTAAAATTTTCATCATTTTACATAGGTTATGTCTTTAAACAGCTACAAATTCCATTTCTGTTTATAAGTGAAAATTATGTGCACTCTAATTCCTACTACAGTTAGTACATGGTATAATATTTAGATTTGTTGAAAGGAGGAAATAGCTATATGTCTAGAAGCATGTGCTCATACTTGAGCATGGCCGAAACTTTCCCCTTAAAGTCAGGAGAACATTAATCCAGGGTTAGCTTTAAAATGTCTTACCAGCTAGTTACATAGCATGAGTGTATACACTTCCATGCCATCATTTATATCGAGTCTGCCATTTTTTTATGTAATATTCTCTTAAGATTTCAGTAAAGCTTGTAAGATATATTTTAATATAATTGGACCTTCAACACGTTCAAAACAGGTTAATAACCAAAATACACATTTTAAAGTGATTTCTGTGCTGTGAGATGGTACAGTACTGGCCTTTCTGCTCTGTTCTCTAAATGAAAACACACTGACTAAAAGACCATAGAGATTCCTTGAAACTTGTATTGTTCATTTCAGTTAATCTGAATGATACAGGCATTTTATTTCAGCATGCTTTTCTATTGTTGATTCAAACCTACAGCTAAGGCTCCTAAATAAATCACATGTCTAAACATGTAGAAATGAATTCTTGAAAATTCTGAATTTTAATCATCTTATACCAATGTCAACCTGGTTTTTTAAGTCTGTTGCTTCTGAGGTCTAGGAAATACATCATTATACAAATTGTCTTGTGAGGCCAAAATTAGCTGTTACTCCTTCCTGTAAAATAATAATTGCTGAATACTTTCCATGCAAATACACTAGCAATTATTAATTGCATTGCAATGACTCGGCTGTTTATAGCCTGTAAACTGAAGCATTAGGTGTATGCAAATATGTTGACTATAGTGGGAAAGGGAAAGACACTGCTTAGTAATAAAAACTGCCTTATTCAATTAGCAGAATGTTACATATCCTGTTTCCTTCTAAACACCATAGCATCTCCTGAACATTCACAGAGTTGGTGTTGACTAAGCAGCCTGTTGCATTGCAGATTACAGCAAGCCTTGTACTTAAAATTACTATTTAAAGTAAAATAGAACAACAATTTTACCAAGTATAAGTAGGGCTGTGGCTAAACTATTTGAAAATCAAAGGGAAAAAAAAAATCACGGTAACATTTGTTTCTGAACAAAGAAGTTTCAGAGTGGCTGAAACTATTTGACGAATAGGCTGAGTAGAAACAAAACTGACAAAAACGTTTCAACACAATGTTGAAATGCTTCATTTTGAAAATGTCAAAATGAACTGTTTTGACGTTTCGAAATGTTTTGGTTTTGTGCATTGTAATGGAAGCCAAGGAAATAAAAGGCTAAGTTCACAGAACTACTTGAGGGCTGTGTCCTCTTACCAAACAAATGCTGTGAGATGCCTTGGCTCAAGCACGTCTCAGTCTTCCTTGCATTCCAGGAGAGTGCCCTCACCCTTCCACAAGATGATGTGTACTCTGATTCTCATCTTCTTGACGACTATCCACTTTGCATGGTTGACTTGTATATCATTGAGCAGAGAAGGAATCATTCTCACAGCCTAGGAGTTCAAATATGTGCTAGGAAGACAGAAAAGCCTGAATTTCTGCCCATGCACTGAATCCAGCAGAGACTGAATTTTAACCAGGACTCTGATGTCTCAAGGAACTGTACTACCCCCATGGTATCATCTAATTTTGGGATGAAACATCCTTAGTCTTCTCCTTTGTATGGAGTATTTAAATGTTATTTGCTGAAGGGAATGGAACTCATCATAAGCTATACTTGGAGTATCTTTGGGTAATAATTCTTGGGTACCTAATTTTTTTTTTTCCCTTTCTTTTTCCTTAGTTTCCCCAAATTAAACTTTCTTTATGAGAAGATTTTTTATAACTTATTTCACTTCTTTTTCATAGAATCATAGAATCATAGAATGCTTTGGGTTGGAAGGGACCTTGAGACATCATCGAGCCCAACCCCCCTGCCGTAAGCAGGGATTGAACCTGTGAACTTGCCGTTATTAGCACCATGCTCTAACCAACTGAGCTAACCCAGCTTTTTTTACCTACTCATCTGACAAGAAAAAATAATCAGTATTTTCACATTTCTTCTCCAGTTGATTAAATCTTCAAAAATAACAATGTAACAAGATTCCATATTTGGACTGATGGAAGTTGCTGGAATGTGTCAAGGATCCAAATTTATCTTTACATCTATTAGGTTGCTGTCTCAATAGATGTAAATGACCATAGCTCCTTTCATGTCAGTAAGGTGTGCTGCTTTATACTAAGCAGGGGATTGACTCACTATATTTTGATTTATACTAGGTACATTATGAATAGGTGTGCTAATAGGTTTGCTTTTTCCCCACTTAAAATTAGTAAAATTAAAATCTAAAAAAAAAGTTAGTAAATCCTTACATGCTTATCTAAAGACACATGACTAGTTTCATTGACTCAAATGACATATTCATAAACTTAAGGTAATTAATGCTGTAACTTTCTGGAAGACTGAGATCTAGGATTGTAAGTCTGGTACATTTTGAGAAATAATATCTGTGCTATATATATTTTTGTGTGCATTGTGTGTGTTTATGTGCATGTACAAGTATATATTGTTAAAATCTGTCATTTTTGTTTTTTTCTTTCCACCTGACAATTGAACAAGACCGGAAAAAGCAAACTTAGCTTAAAGAAATTATATTAGTCTCCATTCAAACAGTAGTATAAACCTTTCATGTCACTAGTTCCTGTGGGTATAAGGAAACAGCTGTAAGAATCTTATTTAACCTTTTTCAGAGTATTGTTGTCATCTACAACTGCATAACTGAAGATAGTGAGCCAAAACTGTTGCAGATCAGTATTATATGGACTTTATTAAAACTAAGGAATATATGTATGTCACAGTTATTTCATAATATTGTCAATCTGCCATGTCCTTCCATTCTGTTTTAAAAAAACTCCCCCATTGCAAAGCATGTTATCATGACGCTTTTATGAAAACAGAAAGGGTACATATTTATTTTCCAAAATGTTCTTCAAGAGTTTCATAAGGTTACTTCATAAAATGTTAGACTGTGCCCTTTGCCTTTTCTTCTCATGATTTCCATTTGCTGAAAAAAAATCTGAGAAATACAACTAAATCAGAGTAACCATGTTGCATAAGGCCATGAAGAGCAGACCTAACCACTTATATAGTGCTAAGAGTCCTAAATCCTCCTGTTTTCAACCCCACTAATGATAACATTTTACACATGCCTAATTAAAGTTTAAATATATGTCATGGTGATTAAGGTAAAAATGGGCTTTTGTGAATCAGGACTTCTTAACTGCTCTTCCAAAGTCACTTTGGATTGCTTTCACTGTACTTAAAGGTCAGGCTTTTAAATGCATGTTTAGGGAAAACTGGTTTTTATTCAGCCAAAAGCATATCATGTGAGACCCTTTTGTACTGAGATAGTCCTGTTAAATTATGTCCCATCACAAGGTTACACAATTAAAGCACAGGCTCTGACCTCTTTCTGTAATGCAAACAGGGAGTCAGATTTAGGGGCATGAAGATGTAGGTTAGTATCTCCAAGAATTGTCACAGGAATTGAGTTAAGCCCTTCTCAAACATCACTAGATGTGCCTTTCGAGCCTAAACCATGACAAAAGTCTTGTAATTTTTGGTCCCACGCTCTATAAATCTAGTGAACAAGTTAGTTTTCTCAGTAAGATATGTACATACATATCCAGGGCATATATTGTGGATCACATATTTTTATTAAGCTACAGTAGATTCCTGGCAGCATATATATAAAAAAAAATTAATGAGTGATCAGTCTAATAAAAACAAATGGGGAACTCCAACCAATCCCAGTTTGAAGTCCTTTGCTGGTGTTTTATCCAGGTGTTTTAATACAAATTGAGAGATTTATACAGTAAATGATTTCATAGCTTTTTCCTGTTTGACTCAGCACATTTATGCATGAGAAGTTAATTTATGTTCTTAACAAGTTTGCACACACAGAAATACTTTTTGTATATAAAATAAAATGCCTCTTTAGAAATGAAGTCAAGCCTATACTTCCAGTACAAATCTTTGTTCAATTCAGTTTTGTATTAATTGTGTAATAAAAATACTACACATAAATATATAAGCCAATTATGAGATTTTTATTAGAAGATCACATATGATTCCTAGGCAAAGTATTAATTTAAATTTCTCTTGGTTTTTACTAATGAATTGATTGTTGCTTTTTAGTGGGTTTTGTGACAAACTTTTTTTATATACTTCAACAATACCATGAGATTGAAATCAGCAGTACTGTTGAAATGAGGATATATCTGGAGGAGCATGGTATTACATTCATAATATTTCTTGTCCTTTCACTTGAAGTCAGAAGTCAGTATATAAGATATTTTTAATTTTTTTTTTGAGTAAGAGAAAGGCATGTCACTGGGAGAATTTAATGTACTAAATTAAACAGTAGTCAGAAATGTAAGTACGTGGGGTTTTCTTGCTTCAAAACATAATATGAAATAAATATTTAGTTTTGATTCTAAAGGCTGACACTGTACTGCATAACATGCATGAATAAGATCTGAATTTTCATATCCTAATTTCACCAAAGTACTTTTTATTCAATATTTGACAAGGTATTGCTGGCTCTGAGAGTGGTGCAAAGCCCGCTAAGACCAGTGGAGATTTCTATCAACTTCAGGCCAAACCTTATATTGGCGCAAGTAGCCAATCATATGCCATTAGCAGTAATGTTCACACATACAAAATTTTATGCTTTATTTTAGTAAGATGTATTGGGGCTGATGTAAGACAATGACATATTTGTTGCTTGGTATGGGATGGCTCATGTACGGACATTATTTGAAAAGGCAGAGACAGACCTCAATTTCAGCTTTGATATAGATGTGTCCTTGAAAAATACAAATGTCTTGATGTTCAGGGCCCGCCTTGACATCCTGTTCTGTGTTATTTTCGTTATTTCTGTTTTCCATGGAACTTTGTGCACTGTCTGCTACTGGCTGTTGCCAGCTGCTTTGTTAAAATTGAATTTGGCCAAATGAATGCAGGCAGCATATTGTGAGAAACCTGTCCATACTTGCATGCAGTTGTGAGTGCAGACGTGGTGCGGGTTGGGAGCACTTGGACTGCTATTTGTAGGGCACTGGGCTGCGACTCAGTTCTGCTTGGTTTGATTCCTGGATCATCCAGTGTGTCCATGGCAGATCACTTTGGTAACTGTGTGCTTCCCCTCATAAGACTGCAGCAGCACTTTCCTGTGTCTCAGCAGGGCTATGAAGACAAAAATCAGTTCATGATAGTAAGATGTTTAATTTCTACTCTACTGAGGAACTTAAAAACACTTCACGTAGGTAACTCGGCCTCTTCTTACCTATCAAAGGGCACTGATAAGTTGGTGCTTAAACTTATCCCCTTTTCTCTGTGTCCAAACTTGGGAAAATTCAGCAACAGTTTTGTATGCTAACTCCTAACTTTAGGTCATTGAAGCAACACGTCAACAGAAGGCCAAGACCAACAATATGTCACCAATCCATGTGCTTTTAAAGCAATAGTATAGACAAAACAGGCAACATGTTGAGCTTTGTGTAGGCCATTAATGTTTCGTTTTAAACCATTCCAGATCAATATCTTCTATTGTTTTTTCTGCATATAAGAAGAAATATTTTTGTGTGACATCATAAAATATAAAACATTTAAGAACTTCTGGGATCTTGTGAAACAGTTTCAAAATATCACGCACAATCAGCAAGCTGACTCAGTGTTTCTGGCCATTTTCTTCTGATTCCGTATTCCAGAAAAACCCAACAAGTACATACCACATGTGTATGGGAAAATATTAGATGCGGTTCTTTTGTATGTGATTTTGGAGGAATACAGACTAGCTAATTAACATGGGTCTCTCTGGCAGAAAAATCTCTAAAGCTCTTTATAGCTTAGTGTATACCTTTGAAAAGGCAAATGCTGGCATAAGCATCTTTCAGATGCACTTTCCACACAGGACAGTTCTGAAATGCTTAAGCAATGGGAGGCTTGCACTGTTCCTGCCTACCTTCACTCTCAGGATTTGTCAGTATGGCATTGTCCACAACTACTGACTCTATACGGTTTTTGGATAAACTTTAGTCCCATTCCCCTCAGCCCCTAGCCAGGTGCAGAATTCATATACAACCTCCTGGCCCTGAGGCAGGAATGCTCCCTGGTGAGCTATCCTGACACTATAGTACATCCTGCCATGAGTTTTAACATCACTAGAGACATTTTTTTCCCCCAAAGGAAATAATGACTTGCAGTAACACAGCTTGTTGTGAGATCTTGTTGGAAATCCAAACATGTGGCAATTTACGAGCGTCAGCAGATTTTTTTAGACTTGTGTGGCAATACGTGCTGTGCGTTAGATGTTGGAATCTGACCCTTCGGCTTTGCCGCAGTGGTGTCCCAGGAAAACCATGTAGAGTCGCCTCTATTCTCTTTCCTATTTACTTTCTTTCCCTTAATATACTGCAATATAGTTTACCTATGAAGCAATTTGTGTATATTCTGCCTGTAGATTGTTTTTCATGACCTGAAATCCTGCCTAAGGCCCATTTTAGCTGATCAATCAATTTTGCTCTTTTTTTTTTTTTTTTTACCTATAAGCTTTCTTTTTATTGAATTCTTGTCTAATTGAATTAGGGTTGTAAAGAATTAAGTAAGACACAGAAAATGGTGAAGGCCATAAATTTATTTTGTCTTTCACCCCCCCCATCTTGTAATAATTAGTATTTTTTAATAAGAAGAACCTTTTTTCCTACAAAAGATGAAACACAAATTCTAAAATCCAATTTAAATACCTGCATTCTGCCTAACTGGAAATGAAAGCAATATAGTTCTCATACTGTTTCATGACAAAACAGTCTTTGCATTCATCTTTGAAAAAGTGAAAGAGGGTTTCTGGTTATTACTGTTAAGAACGGCATAAATAAACCTGAGCACACTGCTGTGTAATGTTCAAGTAGAAAATAATCTTGTAACAGACTGCCTTGTCTGAAACTTGGGTTTGGCATGTTTAGCGTGTTTTACATCATCAGTTTCTGTTACAGCTGTTGGCACTAGCCTGCAACATGATTGAGAGGTTTTGATGACCTCAGCTGCTGTGGTTTATTAAGTCATCCAAATAAATAAAGAGGCTCTGTCAAGTAGTTCACTCACAACATCTGCCTTACCTGTATATTGTTATCATCTAGTATAATTGTAATTTGAATTTGAAGTGTCTATCAGTGAGGAGTGAGGGAGGGAGAAGAGAAAGCTACTATTCTGTGGCTGAAAGGAAAGGGAAAAAGACAGAAGCCTTAGCTACCATCTCTACAGAATACACAATGAAGGGCTAAGAGAACAATCTTTTAATGGCCTCAAGATTTGATCGTGTTAATAAAATCAGCTACTTTTCATTCTGAAGGTCAGTAGCAATCTATTACTACTATTACAGGTATTGCTAAAATTGCATAGAGAGGCAGGAACACATCTGTATTGCATCAACTGCAAGAGAGTAATGTATGCATCTGAAGGAAGCAGATTGGTTTTTTGAAAGTACATTTCCTTGGGCCAGTGGCATAGCTTGTGACTCCTAGCGACTCCTAGTTCTCTGCTAGCATCCAGATGGTTCTGCTTTGCAGAGAGAACAATGCCATTTTTAAAACAAACGATTATTTCTTCAGAATTTGAGATTTTCAGAGGGCTTTTTCATCAGTTCTCTGTTGAGATAGGACTGATAGGGTTAGGACACATATGATAAATGACAAAACTTGAAAACTAGAAAGTTTTATTTTTTCCAAATTAGGTGAAACTCTTTGGCTTTCATATGGAAATCCATGTGGTATGGGGGTAAAACTGATGGTTTAAGCCAGGCTGAAATTAGAGTCAAAACAGCTTTCCCGTTGGTATTTCAAAACGTCTGTCAGGCAAGTAGGTTTTGGCACAATGGGAAAAAGAGAATACCAAAGCAACATTAAGCAACTCTAGTGATCCCCAAAACCCTATTAAAGCAGAAGTCAGTAAGATTTACCACAGTGGAAAGTCTATACCCAGTTTCCATTCCCACACACGTGTTGCTTGGAAGTGATTGTATGTGGCTGTACCACTCTGGGATGATCCGCTGTGCCTGGCTCTCAGGCCTAACTCTGCCATTTGAAATCAGACAATGCTGAAGATTAGCTTCAGTCAGCAGGAAAATATCTGGAGACTAAATGCTCCTATTTTCTTTTTCCTTTGGGAACTATAACATACACATAATGCTGTGTAGGTGCTAGTACAAGCCAACTCTTACATTTCCAGAGGAAAAATACCTGAAATCAACAGCAAGAACTTCATAAAGCCTATGGAGATTCGGTGAGTGCAGGCAAAAGCAGGCTAGAATTTAGATGCCTCTAACTTGGTGTGATCACTCTGTGGCAGTGTCACTACCTGAAGTATAGAATGACATGTCTTCCTTGGAGAAGGTCCAGCTCACCTGGATTATCTGATTTTAGCCCTAGGACGCTATGGTAAACGTGTCTTCCTGGCAAGTATAGCTATGACTAGATACCACAGATATGAGATGTGGCTAAAGCTAACTAAATTTTTAGATGAAACATGGTACTCCTTGTGCCATGCCTCAGAGTTCATCCAGGGACTTTGCATTTCTTGTGTGTGTAAATCCAAACATGATCTTGAATGGGCAGTCAATGACTTTGGGTTTCAATACCATCAAAACACACTGTAGACTTCAGTGAGACTGGATTAGGTCACATTCTAGAGATCACATATGGAAACACAGCTTGCTGTTTTCTTACAGAGCAAAAGGTCAGGTCACAGTATTCTGAGTCATGACAGAAAAAGCCCTATTTACTCTTGAGTTAGGAATTTGCTATGTAGTAGTTAGGACTATCCTGTCACCGTCAAGAAAATGCTGGCACAGGCCACTAAAATGACAGTGTGCTTGGCTGATTCTCACTCTGGGGGAGTTTGCAGTGATGCCAACAACTCAGAAGTGCATCAGAAGTTGTTTTAAAGTACTGAAAAGCAACATGTAAACAGTGAGCAAATGCATGAGTAAATGGAGAATGAAGTTGTCATCAGCTGTCCTTCTGTGGAAGCAGGAAAATGCATATTGTAAAATGCGGCTAAAAGCAGAACTCTGTTTTATTTGCTGCCTCAGTGAGTACCCGGCTTTCAGAAACACAAAGTTGATCATTTTCAAATCCACCCACACAATATGTCTGCTTAAGCTGCCTCAGGAATAACCCTTATGGAAAAATGATGAAAAAAAGCAGTCATACTGTCCTTCAAGTCAATATTTTTCTTGTAGTTTTAACTCAGGTCCTGGTCAGAAGCTAATGGGATTTATTTTCCTTTGACTTCAGTCTTTAACATGCACAAATTCATGAAAAGCTGGGGTGCATGTTTATTGCCAAAGTGAAGCAGTCTTACAGACATTTCTCTTTTTCTTCTGAGGCTGCCCTTTTCTCTTTGGAATAAAGGTGTGGGCAATAGGCCATGCTTCAATGTCTGGGGCCATCTGCCAACGCAAACAGAAAAAAATTAATTATGAATGGTGTCTTCCCATGCTAATCATTTATTGTAAAGGAGTTTTTCAGCTTGTTTGTAATGGCTGTAGCCTAAGGGTGCACACTGTATAAATTGCCTGATTACAGGATACAGAACACTTCTTAATAGGCCTCAGATGATTAGGAGAGGGGAAAGAAATTAAAAAGGCCATTTCCCTTTAGGTATGCAAATGGATTGCAGAACAATAGACAAAGATATGATAAACCATGATAAAACATACCCTCTTTTCTTTTACCTTAAATTATGTACTAGGTAAGTAGCAAGCTTCATTACATGTGTCAGCCGAGATGTGAATTGTTTCATAATTGAAACAATGCTGTTGCCAGATAGTGCATGTTAGATTTCAAGATAAACTACCAGTTTTTGTGTCCTCAAGCAATTTGGGATTTGCTGCCTAAATCTGTCTTAGCAATGGTTACATTCTGACCTTGGTTTAATTTAACTCTGCCTACTTTAGCCTCTTTGAGCTGCCTATTCAAATAATAAAGACTAAATTTGCTATTGTCACACTAGATCCTCCTTTCGAGTCATAGTTTACAAGTCTGCATCTCCTAAACAGCTAGTATTTTACTGCCCATTTGAAAGTAGCTGGGTGTGTTTAAATGGTTAAGTGAACAGCAGAAGCCGTCTCCTAGTTGACTATCACACTCTTACACATATATGCATTGGTTCTCTTGCATACACTTACACACGTACACATCTGCGCGGGTCAAGCATCTGCTATTTCCTGTGAGCTTGAATATTTGAGGAGATACAAATTCATGTTTCCTGGTACTAAAGTAATTTGACTGTCTTAAAAGTCAAAAGCAGTTCCTAGGGGACTGAAATGTGAGAGGTGACAGATAATATTGCCTTTAAGGATTGCTCTTCGATGACACATAGGGCTCCTTGGAGTCTAAATCACTACAGAAGTTGGTCAGAATTGGGTGCTTAACAACCATTTGAAAAATCACACCCCCACCCCACAATCAAGGAAAGTTTTCACAACACACGGTAAAGTGTGGTGGAGGTAGCTAGCAAAAGCTCTCCAGTGCTAACAGTAGGACAGTCTGAAGCAAAGTTTCCCATCATATCTGACTGAGGGTTGGTTCTGACAGCCACATTGCTGTGTCGCCAGTATTCAGCAGACAGGATACTGAGAATCACCAGATGGGGTTTAAAAATCAAAGATTTTTAAAACTATGAAACTTCTGAAATCTTTTTATTCCAATATATAAGCATTTGGGTTTAAGATTTTCTTTACAAGTATGATGTGTCAAAAGTAGCAGGGATTAGGACCCCAAGTCCAGTCTGTGCCAAATTTTTTGGATAGTCAAAGCTAGAATTCTCCCGTAATTATAAAAGGCCAGGACCTGAACGTAAAATACGAAGCTTGTTCTAAAGCTATCAGATTTGAAAACTGCCTACAATTTAAACGGCCTGCATTTGCTGTATTTCTTACAACAGCACAGGAACAGACAGTAAGTTTGCAAGTTTAGCCAGGGGAAGCTTATGAGAGCAGAAGGGACTGAACAGTGTGTTACAGTCATGAGAAGCTCAGCTACGCATGAGAAACAATGATGTTTTAGTCTGTCTCCCAAAATAAATCAAGATTCAGGAAGTAATCAGGTCTCAATTTTTTTAGGTAAATATTTTGTTTCCCATATAATAAGTAAGCAAAAAAGGAAGTGGAAAAATTCTCTGAGTATGTGAACTGTGTCTGTATGGTATACTTTCTAACAGTTTAGTCTTCCCTACTTTCTCAAGCCAGTCTTTCTCCAGAGAAGAAATGTATCTCCAGGTGCACCTCACGTGTAGACCCCAACCCTCTGATCCAAGCTCAGGGTGTTAAGTATAGGACTGTCCTTCCTCCCACTTGGAATCTATATTATAATAGATTCCCTTGGTTAGGTAAGGCCACCAGGTCAGCCTTTAGCTCCTTGCAGTGGGCAGTTATTCTCTCAATCAGATGCAAGGCAGAAAAGAGTGGAGGGGGGAGGGTAAGGAGAATTTTATGATACAGTCATGTGGGGCTTCCAAGAGCTGTAAATTGGGATTTAGAGTGATATTGCTGTTCTTTCATTTATTTCACCAAGTAACAAGGGAAACAGCACTTTGAATGTAGTACTAATGAATAAATAATGCACTCATTTGAAAGCTGGAGTTGAGATTGAGAAATATATCCAGTATTTTTTAGTGGCCCTGAAGTTCCATTAATGTACTGGATCGGAGAGAGGAGCCATGCAGAGATGCACATGGTGCAAGTGTGGCCCTGCCATCTGCCCCAGCCAACAGAGAGGCAAGCGCATGGTGTTCCTTCCACATCTTTGCTAGTAGTCCCTAGGCTCCCCATGCATTGTTGAACTTTTTTCACTTAAGGGATGTGAAAAAAAGAGAATGTCAGGTTAACTATTGTTTGGCTCTGTAATTCCTTTTATTTATCATCCACACACCACTTGCCTGCAGACTCGGTCTTGGTTGCATCCTGTGAGGTCCTTGGCCTGCTGGAACAAAGCACGGTGAGGGATCACCAGTCCCTCTAGGGAAGCTCTAACCACTTTCAGTGCTCTGTGACTATGCCTTTCGACTGTTTGATGAACTTTGCATAGATAGTTCTGGTCCATTTGGTTGTCACCCAACAATGCTGTCACTGCAGTAATATGTAAACTTCCTGGATTAGATGAAACACTACCTGGTCCCTTAAAACATCAAAGATGATCAGAGAGCAAAGCACTTTGAAGCTATCTGTTCTTCTAATAATTTTTCCTGTATTTTCCTTTGCAGTTCTTTCTAAACAGACACCCTGTATGGGATTGTGTAGACCTGCTTACAACTGTCCCTTGATTGCCCAGTAGATCCTTCCTACAGTGTTTCTTTCCCGGTTTTATTACAGCAAGAACAAACTTTAATTTGTTGCTTTGTACAGCTCCAAATATACTGTTGCTGATTACTTTTCCTAATAATTTGCAAACAGGGTGGAAATCTGTCATGCGCATCTTTTCTGTCTTCAATATACCTTGCTAATAGAATCTGTAAAGGGCTAGAAGCTGTGAAGAATATTTGTGTTGTTTTGGAAGAGGAGTACCTTCCACTAATATGAGTTTGTGGTATTTCCCCTCCCCACTTCTGTGGATTGTAAATTCTTGATGAATAACTGAGATCAGGTCAGAATGGGATGAAATCTGTGAAAGATTATTGATTTCTTTTGGAAATGAAGAAAACAGTAAGCTATAACATGCATTTTAAGATTGGTCCTGCTTGGTAGATCACCTGCTGGAATCAGTGGTTCTCTATGAATGCAGGCATTGCAGGATCACTATCATCATTCAGACATGAAAAATTATTTTTAAAAAGATATGTAATAGACTATTAATTTTTATAAAATTAATATTTGCAGTTAGCATCAACAAATACATTTCATTTCATTTGATGTTTGTGTTTTTCCTTGTTCTTAACTATTAGATAGATGAAAAGCTTTGAATCCAGTTTGAAATATGGTATTATATATCCTACATTAGGTATCTTTGAAATAGCATGTGTGGGTGTTTATGACATTTTTGAAGACTGATGATTGACAGTCACTCCCATAAAAAGTAGTAATATGAAGAATCACTTGTTCCAAGAATGCTGAGAACATTCCTTACTTTGATTTTTATTCCTTCATTTCTGAAACCTTAAAAACAGTTTTATTTTTTAAGAATAGGAAAATATGAACAAAAAAGCACTCCATTAGGCTAATCTATTATTTTTTTATTTGACTGCACAATCTAAAAAATCAGCTCATGTTCTGCCTCCTAATGTCATACAGAGTATTTTTTCAGGTCTTGTTGATTGTGTAAACTCAATACTACATGATCCTTATTACTCCACAAAACCTCGGAAAGGCAAAGTAACTAGAAAAACAATGTAAGGAAAAGATGATTTTGTGAGGCAATCCCTTCCACAGTGAGTGTGAAAACCAGCTGAAAATAGCATTATCAGAAGTGAAAAATAGCTTTCGCTTCTAACCATACTTCACCATGCTTAGGATAAATGTCAAATAGCATTTTGGACTCTAAGGAAGCCACACCGCCAGAGAAGCTGCCTGGATAGCAATCTCCAGTTTGAATCCAGACAGCTCTTTAAGCAAAGCTAAGCTCTGCATGATTCTCCTCTCGCCTTTGGGTGTTGCTATGATCAACCTCCTGTTTCTACTCTCATCCTTATATATGATGATACAAAGTATCATACTGTCATATTGTGGCGATATTGTTTAAGAGTGACTGGAAAATTAAAATGCTTTTCCATTTATTTAATTTTCAGCTTTGTGGCAACAGTTACACACACACTCGTGTGTGCACGCACACACACACAGTTGTTTTAGAAGGTTTCAGGTTTGTAGGCTAGGGGGAGTATATTAAAGATCAAAGCAAAACCTGATGATTATGGGTGCATTAAATTATTTTTGTTATCCATTGCAGGATTTTTACAGGTGAAATAAGTTTTTATCATAATGCTTAAATTTCAGTCTCTCTAATGTTTAGACTAAGACTTTTTGTTTACTCCTCAAGTTTCCAGTGGATTCAGCTGGCTTTGATACAAAACAGTCATAAATTTTATCTTGTTTGTTCCAGGTCACTCTTCACTATAGACAGCTTTTATTAACTAGTCATATAACATACAATCGTATAACTAAAAAGTTGCCATATAGCTTATTAAAAATGTTAAATGAAGTGTTCTAATTTATAAAAATAAGTTCCTTTCTCATGGGTTTTTATGCCAAGAGGTAGATCTTAGCCATTACTCTTTCACTGAAATTACATTATACAACATTGGTGCTACTTATGCTACTCTACTCTTTGAGGAGTATTAGCTTGTGATACTACATGGTTTTGGGAGGGGCAATTAATTTTTGTTTTGTGACTATAGAGCAGAAAGATACCTATCTGCAGACTATTCCTGTTCAGCACACTGATAAATGAGATATTTATTTGGTGCAAATAAGTATAACTCCCTCAAACTTCCTTACAGCAACTGTTAATCTGGGCAAGTTTATAGATTTCACGCTAACTCTAAAAGATAACGCCTTTTTGTATATACTTCACTGACGTGTTTCTTTCCACAGCAATGGTGCAGTATGTAGTAACTGAACGAAGTGCCATTTTAGCCTTCAACATACCAGATTTAAAAAAAGAATACTCAGGTTCCAGGGCTTGAAAACTAATCTTTTCATGAGTGAATCATGTATGTTTAGGAATTAGAGAAGATCTACTTACATTTTTAAAGATAGTATGCTTATATAAATAGATAGAAGACAGTACATCTAGTTTATAGGACCATGGAATAGAAATGTAGGTAAACTTCTAGCTCTGTCTTTGCCCTGCTAGGTAAATTGCTTAAACTGCAGTGGACCAGTTCCCACTCAACCCCTAAGAGCGGGACTGGAAAGTTTACCTTCCTCAAAAAGTGCTTTGATACCTGATGATGAAAGAGGATCTCTAGGATCAAAAAAACAATTGTCATAAAAATAACAGAGATATTTCCTTGTTGTTTTAAAGGACAGATAACTTCTCAAATTTTGAGTCCATGCAGAGAAGCAAAAGGTAAGAGCCTCTTTGTGTATCTGTGTTTGTTAACCTAATCTTTTCATGTTCAAAATGGTGGGAATAATAACACTGCAAATAATATGTTAATTTTAAGGCTTTTTTTTTTTTTCCCCTCAGTTGTCTTGGACACACATACTTGCTAATTAGAAGAAAACTCTATGTAAGGCTCCTTACATTAGACAGCATGCAAATAATACCCAGGGTCTGCAGAAACAGAACATTTCTATTTGTTTTGTAATGAAGCAGGTGTGCATCTTGCAGTCTGCAACCCTTTGTGCTTACTATATACAATAAAAAGCAATATCTATTTCTAGCTTACCAGTACTTTCACCTGTATTTTGTGAACAAGAGCAAAATACCACAATTTCCACTAGCTCGTGGGTGATAGCTCTGTGTTTTAATAGAAAAAATATGGTAATCTGTTGAAAGATTCATAAATAACTTGTGAAAAAAGTTAGTTACTGGCATACTCTGAAATGCCTGTTGTTCCCCATCATAGTATGAATTCATCATAGTATGAATCACTCAGCAATCCTGAAACAACATATCACAGGTAGCATATACCTTTGCATTCCAGAAGAGTGACAAACAAGGTATTTTATAGTGCTGTGGATGACTGATGATGCAGGAATAAGTAGGAGTAGGAAGTACACTGGAGTTATAAAAATCTCTTTTAAATGAAGCCTGAAAAGCTATCAGCTAGCAAATTTTATCTTATTATTGTTTTGTGCTTGAGATAATGGGAGCAGAAACCAGGCATCATTTCAGCTCCTCTAGCATGATTGTACTTTCCTGACATTCATGTACAGGAGGACACAACCTATTCCTCTGTATTTCTATATTTGAAAACTGGCAGCTTCTTAGGTTTACCTGGGCCATTCTGCATATGTTTTTGCAAACCAGTGCCAGTGTAAGGTTTCCTCTTTGAAAGGTTGTTCACTGCTGAGGCTCAAGCTCTGCAATATTTTCCCATCAGGTTCTGTGACTTGTTTGTGAATTTAGTGACATAAGACACACAAAAGTTGCCAGGAAAAGATAACCTTAGATACGGTTCTACTACTTCTTGTGTAGCACAGCTGTTTTAAGAGACTGTTGCCAACCTCACATCTCCCATCACCAGCAATTCACAACAGCTTTTGAACCCAGATCAGTTTGCAACCTACTTTATAGCCTGACTTCATAAACAGTTGGAGCGGTATAACTCAGAATGAAATAAATGGCAGCAGGAGATGGGAACAAGTGTATCAATGCAGGAGAGTTCCTTTTAGGAAATTGAACTGAACTGTGCTCACACCCATCCTGTTGGTTAACTTCCACTGACAGTAGAAACAAAAGGGGGGAGGATGTTGGAGCTGTTTCTGCAGACAGTGTCTGACCACGGGTTGATGCATAAGAGCACCTACCTATAGGCTAAACGTGGCTTATCTTACGCACATTGGTCTTTATTTGATTTGCTTTAATTTTTTTCTGCGAGTCTGTGCATACCAATCCTAAGGGTGTTTGGTAATAGACCTAAAAATATATATGTATATTCAAATAAGTGATCAGATAATGGCAGAGAGGTATGCAAGGAAATTCTTCCAGGCACACTGTTTTAATACTGATGGAACCATTGTTTATGTAAAATGTCTCAGTCCAGTTTGAAGAGAGACATCATTAAATGCTCCCAGCTTAATTTCTTAGACTATTTTACTTAATAAGGTAGACTTAACATGCTTCAAAACAGAGTTTTACTAATGTAAGCCTTTAGGACTTATTCAAACTAAAACCAGTTTAGAATCTGATCAGCAATGAAGTCTATTGCTGATGTAGTTCTAGGACCTATTTTCCTAAGTGGTGGAGTCAGCTTCGGTGGTTCCCTGGCTTCCGGGTCGCAGACGTCACCTTTGCTGTGCTACTGCAGATTTTTGTGAGGCCACTTCTGTAGATTTCAGCACCGCAAAGAGGACTAACTGCAGCACAGGAACAGAAATGAACAGTCAGAGACTAAAAGGAAATACAAGAATTTCTATGCCTCACTGTCAGGGAAAAATGTCAGGTAATTACACTTTGAGCAACACCAAGATTGCATTTCGGTGATTATTAAGACAACAAATATCTTTGAACTTGTTTCTCAATGACCTCTTGCCTCTAAAAGGGCAAGTTTATTGTCAGATTCACTAATAAATTTAAACAGCCTTTATCCTCTTTTATAGATTAGCCATAACTGTAGGAAAGCTATGACCTGAACCACTGTCCAAGTGTGTGCTTTTTGAGTGGGGGATCTTGGGTGTGTGGACAGAGAACTTAAAAATATTTGTGTGTGAGCGCTAAAGAAGAGGCAGAGTTGGAAGGTCTGCAGGGGAATTTTGGAGTTTTATTGCATGTTTGGCATTGCGTATGGGCAACTGTTAAGGGTCTGTGCTTCAGAGAAATCACTCACTGAAACAGTGTGCCCAATGCACAAGTGTGCCGGTAACACATAAGCTATACTTCAAGTGGCTTAAGGGTTTTGGGTTGGGGTGGGTGGGTGGGTTTGTGGGGTTTTTTTACTAACAAGCATCCAGTACAAGTGTGTACCTCACTGTTAATGTGTCTGAGCTAAAATATCTTGTGACTGTGCAATGACTTTTTCTCTAAAAAAAAGGAAGACCCAAACCCTAGAGTCTCCTAGAGGTCAGAAGACACAACTGGTATCTACTAGTGGCTATTATGGTCACTATTTTTAAATAAATTAAGCAAACAAAACATTTTTCCTTCCTTCTAGCTAGAAAGTTCTGGCATCAGCATGGGTAACGCTCACAAACTCTAGCAAATGATTTCTTAGGAACTGTCCTTTTTTCATTTATATATATGTATATATGCACTGTTGTACCTTGGCTTTCAAGCATCATGTGTTTGTTTAAAAGAAAAGGACATGCACCTTGAAAGTCAGTTGTCAAACAAAGTGCTTGAATTGCAGCTGAGCAGGATTCCCAAAAGAGCAATCCTTGCCAGTTCGTATTATGGAAAAGCCTAATACCGACATGCTGTTCTGTGGAGCCTTGTCCACACACTAAAGCAGCCTGAATTAATTCTCATGTTAGAGTCAATCAGCTTGAGAGTTTTCCTGAAGGCAGGTGTTTCAAAGTGCATGCAGTTTTAATGAAAAGCGAAGATATCTGTTCTCAAGCATGTAGACCCAGAAAGATAATTTCCCAGAGGTTGCTGTATATATACCAACCCATTAACAGTTAAATAAGTAAGATTCTCTCCAGTGTCAAGCATGTCTGGTAAACTGGCTTTGCAAAGGCAAGAAGCTTGTCTCTCTTCTTAGATCTTTTTTTTCCCCTTTGTCTGATGCTGTTATGCAGGCCTAATACTAAAATATTGTACTTTGTGCTTTTGCTGTGACACCATTTATCATTTCGGTGTTATCTTGTTATTCCTTGACTCCTTGTTCTCAGTGAATGTTGTTTCTTATTGTGATGGATTTGTTCTTCTTCATTAAGAAATTAGGAAAGGACTTTAATGGGATTAGACTGCCAACCATAAAACAAGGAATTTTCAAATCCTAGAAACTTGTTGTACATGAGATGAAGGTTTGCTGACACTGAGTATTAGTATCTGCATTGTGCTTGTTTAACTAAGACAGCAAGGAGGAAATGTTCAAGAGAGGTAAGCTTATATGGGGACAGACTGTTCTTAGACTTTGTTTATATTTATATAGTTAATAAACTCACATAATAAATTAGTTTCAGTCTATATAAACAGTTTTCAAAAATTATTTTAACAATATCCATGTAAGGTGAGTTTGGGTGTAGATGTGGACAAATCAGTATCTCAAGCGTGCCGTCTATATTCCAAGATTAATAGGAAAATCTTTCAGTGTGGTCCGATTGCATCATCAATGCACCCTCCCTATTGAGGCAACTTGCTTTTGCAGCTGTTTGATATAAATTCCTCGCATATGTCTTAGTCCAGTTGGTTTATTTTTATAAACAATAAATAGCCCAACATTCCTGCAGTGTTTCCCTTGCCTCGGACAGTCTCATGGAGCCATTTGCCATGAAGACGGTGGCTGAGATTAGTGGCGTTTGCACAGATGGCGGCCATCATTTTGGAAATCTCATAAATAGTGGAACACGTGGACTTTTTCCTCCCCCTTCAACATGATCACAATAGATTATCAGGGCCTACAAATCACTACCAGATGATATTAAGTTGCTTTGATAACACTCTGGGTCCCTTCCGGTGTGATATTTTTCTTCATTAGAAAGGATAGCTCAAGCACACCAAATCCTCTTACTCTTTTCTCAAAATTTATAGATCTCAGTCTCTAAACTAATTGTTAGTTGCACAGCATGCCTTAAGCTGTGCCCAGACAGAGCAATTACATCCCCCAGCCCTGATTAAAGGCACAGAGGAAACAGAAGTGCAAAGAAAATGAAACACTCTTGGCTGTTTGGGCAGGATGTCATTGCTGTTGTTTGCCTTTTTTGACATTTGTTGATAAAAGTGAGAAAGGAGGTCAGTTATCCATCACTGACCCTTGTTCAAAGCCAAAAATGTGACAGGCTTGTCCCAGGCTACTGACTCCATTTATGAAATTGTAAACAAAAAGGGGTTTCCAGGCCAATGTGCTGCTTTTCTATTAGCAGCTCAAGAATTTCTTCATTTTCACCCTGCTAAACTATATTGCTTTCTATGTCTTTTAAACTCATTTACTTCCCTGTGTATGCCTAAAACCACAAAATGTCTTTGTTCATGAATGACCAGAGCTGTACTATCATATAAGCTCTGCAAATTACCTGGAACAAGGAAAAACTGATATACACATTTCTGCATATTCAGGCATTTCTTACTGAATGTTTCTCACCTGTAAACTGCAGATTTCTAAAAGATGTGTTTTCCTTTTGTGATTTACAGTAACTTTATGGCTGACTATTTGTACACTTTAACAGTCAAGATCAATTTTTTCAAAGAAAAAGGGGAAAGCACTATTTGCTTTCACTCAATATCTTTCTGAAATCATCATGTCTAAGTTTGCAAATGTGAAGCAGAAGTACTTATTTTTAAAGTAACCAAGTGGCTTAAAAGTCAATCATATAAAAGCATTTAAAAATTAGATGACAGAGAGCAACAACTTTCTTGCATTAAATCTAAGCTTATGTGTTCAGTGACATCTCCGCTAATGTTTCCAGTCTATTGGGAGTTATCTATTCTGTAGTTTGTGGAAAAGGCATCGTATTGTATTGTATTTAAAATATTTTAGCCAGGACTACCAGTGACTTCACATTTTGAAGTCTTTGTTTAACCAGTTTCTCTAATTGCTTTACATGATATACCAACACTGCTTCATACTAAACAGATGGGTTGTACAAAGGATCAAACCTGTAATCTCATGGTGTGTTTATAAGGAGACAGAAACAAACAGCTTAAATATTTTTGAAAGTAATAATGGATTTATGCCCCTAATTTTTTTTCACTTCTTCATATTCTGTTTTCTCACTTTTTAAGACATAGAGGGATTTTCTATTAAATGACCACACCCGGTCCCAATGTTTAAAATGTCTGATAAACTCAGATGTACATGATAGTTCTTAAGTAATAGTGGTAGTTGTTGCTCTCCTTTGTGTCACTTGCACCATAGTTGAACAGATGAGAAGTTTTCAGCAGTCACTGTCTCTTAAAATGACCAAACATCAAAGAAGTTCAGTGAACTTGAAATTATATCAGGAAGTAGATCAGACAAAACCTTACTTGGGTGCATCTGTAGTTTCCCCAGTTTTGTGCTTTTAAGTGGATTTAGTTTCAGATATTCTGTCTGTGGAAACTGTACACTTGCAAAACTAGAGGTCACTCCCCCATGAGCCTTGGTCCCATGGACAGTTTTATTATTGCTGTTGAAGGCTGACTGATCTGGTATTAGTAGAATAATACAGTAAACAAACAGCATGTAATAAATTAGAGCTTTGAAGTCTTTGTTTAACCATTTTTTTAAATCACTTTATGTGACACACTAACACAGACTGCTTCATGGTGGAAAGATTGGTTGCACCATGGATCAAATCTATAATCTCATGGTGCCTGTAAAAAAAAAAAAAAAAAAAAAACAAAAAAAACCCACCAAACAAACAAAAACAAACTAACTTTTAGACAAAATGCCTATGGCCTAGGACCCCCCACAAAACTGCTGTAATTAATGATGGAGCATTGTCAGTATGGGAGTCAGTGTGTTAAGACTCTATAGAGGAAACAAAGCATGAAACCTTGTGTTACATTCCCACAAGAAGCAGTGATGAGCAAAATCCTATTTTCAGGTGCAGTGAGTTTCTATCCTTCTCAGAAAATGAGGTATAAAGACTGACTTCATCTTATATTTGCGAAATGCAAATTGCCTCATGCTTGAAGTTATCCTTTAGCTAGATCCCTTACAGAAAAGTTATGTCCCCTGTCCCACTACATTTTTACCGGTCTTCACTAACCAGTATTGCCAGAGAAGCCCTGTAAGAAAAATCCCGTAGACTTACTTCCAACCTTAGCAGACAGATATAGCTGTTGAGAGACGTACTTCAGATGAAGGGGTGATTCTTCTTTTCTTGGCAAAAGCCTATATAGATGTTCCCTACATTCCTTTTTTTAGCATGACTATTTAGGTATTTACCTATGCAGTTCAGAAATCAAAGAGTCAACTAGGGGGGTTTTTTGGGTGGAAGACAGGGGGAGTGAAAAACTCTGGGGTTTCTATTATTTAAGAACCTTGCAAGGAAAGGGAAATCCACTCTGATGTTCTATTTACAAGCTATCTATAAATTATTTTCTGATATATTTCCTGAAATAAACAGAATGCACAAGATCTGCCAGCTCTACACATGTGCTTTTGGGGCAATGGGTGAATATAACTACTGTTCCTGTAAGACTAGGCAAAGTGAGACATTACATGCCATGTGGGAGAGGCTGTTAACAAATTGGTGGAAATGGTTACGGTTTTCAACTTGTCAAGCATCATTTTCTTAGCTTGATGACACCTTGTAAGACCAATAAATAATTTATGGGGTATCTAAATGTTTCAAATAGGAGTTTAAGGACTGGAGGAAAGAGGTCTAGGGTCTCATAGTTAATCCTATTCGAGCAGCTTCTTATTAAAACAGCCCTCCACAAATTGATTACAGCTGCAATCCCTTTTAAGAAGGATTATTTAAAAATCCCAATTATAAAGACTATTTGTAAAGAGCAAAATACTTAGTGTCAGTTTTGCATGGAGGCTGTGGCTTGACTCAGTTGGCAGAAGTGGGTTATCCTTTCCTGCCTTTCTTTTCAGGAGAATCTGCTCAGTGATCATTTCAAACAGTGGCTTTAACACAGACGCTGTAAAGGAAGTTAACTTCTTTTCTTGTCATTTGTATTCCCTGGCTACCTCTGCTAGCCACCTCTGCTAGCCCCTAGGCTGACCTTTGACTCCTTTTGGCCCTTCCCCTCAACTTCATCTGACATAAAGAAATTATATTTAAAGTCAACCTAATTCAGGACTTGGTCCTGAGATCTTTTAAGAGTGTTTCCCCAAAAGGGTGCCTCTGCCATTCTTACAACTAATATATACAACCTACAGTAAATGTGAGTGAATATGACAGAAACAAGGGGCTAATATGGCAATGTTTTGCCTCATTTTAGGTGTCTAAGACCACCTTTAAAAGGCTTCTTTGTGCCATTCTGGTGACATAAGAAGTAATAAACTGCCTGATGAAGACAGTTTTACAACTGTTTTGTATCACTGGAGCCATGCAAAAGAACCAGGGCAGGCCAGTGGATTTGGTTCTGTGGTCTTCATCCAGAAACATTTATAAGAATCTGGTTATGCCATTATACTTTAAAATATTCTAGTGAGTTCATAGGGATTCATATAATACGCTTTGACTCCTCTAAGGAGTAGTTTTCTTACAGCTAAGCAATATAAAACATCATGTTTGCATTTTCAAATAAGATGACTTCAGTTGTACTCAAACAAGTAATGCACCTTCTAAAACTTCAGTCACCAGAGACTATTGCTTGAACTGCTGTGACAAAGCTTATTTTCTTGTGGCAGGAATGTTTGAAATAGTGTATATTGAATAAATATTGAAGAACAGTCTTAAAAAGAGAGTTGGAAATTTGTAAACATGAGTACTTAATCAAGAAACTGAACACTGGGAGATCCAGTCAGGGTTGGAAACATACCCTATAGCCATTTATCTAATCAAAATTAACCAAGTACTTAAGGAGTGAATGCTTGTAATGAGCTGCCTGTGAATAAGCTGGCAACCACGAATAATTCTCTGAATACAAATACACTTTCAAGAAAAAGCTAAACTGCTTCTGAGCAGTTAGTGAACAGAGAAACAAAAAACAGGTGACATTTCCCAAATAAATTATGTGTTTCACCCAGTTTTGCTGACCATGACAAGAGTGATAAAGACAAACAGTATTTGCTTTCATAGACAAAGGATAGCTGAGTAAGAAAGATGGTAGATTGGGCAACTTCTATTCAGGTCTCCATTTAATCACATGTTCACCATTTTGTTCTAGTCTCACTGCTTTATCCTCATGTTTTATTCTGAATACTTAGGGTCACATTTTTCAAGGCTGAAATCAACTCCAGTTAATTTTAGCAGGAGTTAAATGCAGGCCTTAGCATTTCTGTGTCTGCTTATATATACACATTTGTTAATGTACATAGTAGCAGTTCCCTACTTCAGATAGGCATTGGGAGGGTACATGTATGGATGGTAGTGAAGCATGTGAGTAAAATATTTAAGATATCTGGCTAGATAGGCTGGTAGTATGGGGTATAAACATCTCTCCTACTAGGCATGTATGATAAGTACTGGATCAGGTCATTCATGCTTATGTTTATGCTCTCATTTCTATTCAATGACTGGATGAATACAGCAACATCTTTTTCATAAAAAGGTCTGAGTATTGGAAGTCTTGTGAAGTGTGTATTTTACTTTGCTATCATTTTCCAAGTAGGGTTAGGGGAAGGAACCCATTAAAAAGGTTATTAGTACCTTTTTTTTTTTTTTCCCCCTGAGGTTTTATCTGTTAGTTTATGAGAAGACAGACTGCTAATAAAGCTTTTAGTCTAGCATCTTACCACTACGTGGACAGCTCTGTGGGCTTCTTTCTACATAGACATATCTGCACACGTGCATGTATCTATTTCACAGGAGTATCTAGTCATCATTCCTTTTGCAGTAGTTTTAACTTTCTGCTACATGTGCTGAGCTGTAAAGTATTAGCCTTATAATCCCTCAACCCCTCAGATGTGGTTTGCTGGGGTGGGGGTGGGCTGTAAATCCATGGTGGCAAACAAGAAAAGCCTGAAGCTGTGAGCAAACAGGAAACAAATTATCTCAATCCCAGAATGTAAACTGCCATTGACAGAGATGCATGAAAGAATCATAACAGGGAAACCTGCTGCAATTTTTCATCCAGTTACCAGCTGAATCACTGCCATTACACTGAAGCAGCAAGCTGCCAGCCCAACACTGACATGGCAGAGTTCTTTAGAAGTTGTGTGCACAAAGCAACCATATAGCCTGACTAGCATTTACTCCTTTTCATGCTTGCAGACTGATAATTATTGTGCACTGCCTCAAGCTTGCAATTAGAGGCCACCAAGAAACAAAAAATAGCTGAATTTCAAGATTAAGCCTTTTCCACAACTAGTCATATTTTCCCAGCAGGGAATGTTGTTGCCAGTAAAAACAGAAATCACTTATGCCATACTGTTACCAGATTAAGGGACATATTAGCTGCAGGAACAAATGGAGAATTTACAGATAATAAAAAGTCATAATAACTGTCATTGTTACTGGTGACACAATTAAAGTTGATACTAGCTCTTGTGTCACAATGCAGCTTTTAAGGGGGGTGAGATAAAACACTGAGCTCCCAAGTACTTGTTATTATATATTCTATAGTAATTTTGTAGTATGGATATTCACTCTGTGTTTTGAGCATATTCTGGTTCCACTTTCCCAGACTCCTCTCTGGTCTCCCAAAGCTTTGCAGTTTAAGTTCATAGGAGATGTTTCAATTCCTTTATTGCATAAAAAATGTGCCCTGCTAAGCACTCGCCCTGTTTGGCTCGGTTTCAGTGGTAGGCAGAGTATATAAAGTTCATAAAGCATTAGAGAAACACTTAGGACAAAGTGGAATACATAAAGAAGAATTTGTCAATGAGGAATGTCAAAAAGAAGGTTTTGAGTTTCTTTTTAACTTTCTCATTTTATGACTTTTTCTGTGTTGTATAGTGACAACTAAGATAAGTTGCTTTGGAAAATCAGGGCTGCTTTGCAATAATAATCAAATCAGTCTATATATGGACATGTTTAGTGGAACGTTTGTTGTAAAAATACATTGGTTTCACTTAATGGAAGATTTGGGAGGATAGGAAGTAGAAGCAGAAGGAATGACCCCAGCTGAAACTTCTCAGTACTTTCCATTAAGAACCACAGAAAGTTCTATCAACTATGAAGGTTCCTCTTTAGCCATTTGAACCAGTGCAAGAAAAGCCCCACAAACACAGGAGAAAAAGAAGAAGAGTGGTAGTTTTCAAAGGATGATCTGTTAAGATATGGGATTTTGTTGGTCAGGAGAATCTGAGGCAGAGCTGCTCTCTGGGAGGAATCAGAAGCAGCAGCTCTCCTCAGTCTGCCAGAAATGACTGGCCTTAGGTGAGAGAAAACATCTAACTACTATTAATAAATAATACTTCAGAAGGCTGTGTGATCACTATTCATTGCTGGATGCAGTCTGGAAAGGTGAATTATAACTACCTGGGCTCACTGGACTTGCTGAACAAGAGAGGTAGGTTTCTGGACTTTGATATAAGTCCAGTTCCAGTCTGAGGGTGTTGTTTCTGCCTTGTGGATCATTTACAGAAATTAATAGCTTGCAGAAAATTAAACCATCTCATTGAGAGGTTTGATTAAGTGTCTGAGCAATGCTCAGGTGAGATCAGTTAGGTGGGATGGAGGAGAAACTCTTCTGAGTGGGATCACTCTTCCGAAGTTGATAACTATTACATTAGTTCAGCTGCCTTGTGCAACCTCCCTGAAAGTGAAGGGAGCTGCAGAAAGTAAAGGGAAAAGTTCTAAAACTTAAGAAGTGCTTATATTTTGTACTGCAGTTGCTTCTATGACTTTATGGTTTAATGTAGCACAGAAATTATCCTCAGCCAACCTCAAGACCATTACCCGGGTTTTCCAATAGGTTTTGTAGCTACTCTGAAGGTGCATCAGGGATGAACATAGGGTTCAATCACAGTGTGGATACTACCAAGAAACTAGACAGAGGCAGAAATAACTGTGTGCTGTGATATTTGTTCCCTGCATCTTTCTGTCATGCTTGCTTTAGTAATTTTATGAGAGTACTCCCACATCATAAGCTTTATGAATAGGAAAATAGCTATGTATGGTCAATCTGGAATTTGGGGCAGGGGGGAGTGTATGTGTGTGTAGATAGGTGTGTATGAAAGGAAGCAGAGTTTGGTCCTCAAGTGTAACCTTAACTCTACCGTGTCTACACACTAAGCCTTGTAGGATAGCTTCAGTTATTTAGAGAACTTATACATTTTGTCTATCATCTAGTATTTTAATATGTGATTATTAAAACATTTTGAAAAGCAGCTGTATCTGGGGAAAAGTAGACAATGATGCACTTTGTCTGAAGCAACTGTTGCATATCTGCAAAGTCCTCACCTTCCACTCACTGATAACTTAAGTTCTTCTTGCACCCTGATTGGGCACTACTTTTCCCATTTAATTGCAGGAATACAACCAAGCATTGTCCTTTAAATACCACCTTGGGAGAGGGTTCATCTACTCTGTTTGCTAGGTCGGAATGCCTCACATTTGGCTTGCTGATGTTCTTTGCCCTTTTCCTCAGGGATGGCAGAGTGCTCAAATTCCCTCAAGGTCATTCTGTATGCTCAATGAAAACTTTTGCTGCTCCTAGTCTTCAATTTAGTGTACTAATACTTACTTTAAGCTCATTGAAATTACCTTTGCAGTCATGATTTTGAGTCATGTGCAATTCGTTATAATGCCTGGCATCATTTGCCATAAAATCCATACATGCACATAGTAAATCTAAATGTACTCCATAATAAAAAAAAAAAAAAAAAACAACCCACATGAAGTATGATCAGATGGACACAAGAGGCGGGATTAATTCCTTGCATAGCTACCTATACATGTGAAGATGTGCAATAATACATACCTAACACAAACATACATGTTATTCACAAATAATTCTAGACTCAAAGCATGAATATAATAGCTCAAAGAAAGTTTTTTGTATATATCTTCTCTTTGCCTCTCAAAATATTCAGCAAGCTTTTCCCAGGGCTTCTTCCTATCTCTTGCAAGGCACTTTTTGCTCATCTCCTGTTCTCATGAAGATAGTGTATAGCAGAGTCAGCTATTACAAGACTCAGCAACTTCCTGTCTCGACATCAGGCTTTTCCTTCTCCCTTTAGTCTTAAAAATGCACATTTCACTGTCATCCTGAAACTGCTTAGGGTATGGTCACACTTACAGCATCATAGCACTCAGCAGCAGATGGGAAACTGCCTCCTGGAATGTGGGAAAAACAGCAGATTTTCTATGTGGAAGAGACATGGGAACAAAATTGCCATTTCCCACTTGAGAGACTTGTCCAGGAGATGTGCTGTAATGAGTCTTTCAAAATCAGGTGGTGGCCTTTCTTCAAAGATCTCATAGTGCACCCTGGAAAAAAGCACCTCTTTTTCTTGATGGACTCAGAGATCTGCTGTGAAGGAAAACAGGGCATGGCTCCTAGTCATGACCTGTATTGTATAAGCAATTTGGGAAGCCAGTGGTGTAAAAGCAGTAAATATTAGCCTGCATGTGGCTCATCAGACTTCTTAGAAACATCAAGTGGTGGAACTGCCAACTTTGAGTTGGTCAATGAAATGATACTGATTAGGGTAGCACCTTTTCAGGTCACAATGACTACATACTTTTCCAGGTTGGGAAGAATTCATTCTTGCTGCCCATCACAGATGCCCATGCTTTGTGACCACAATTCACTTTAGTAGCAGTGTTGTGTGCAACTACAGCTGAGCAACGTAACAGGTTCACATAAAAAGCACGTTTCAGGCTTTAAGGAGAGATGAAAATGATGGTAGCACAATACTTTGCTTTGAGGTGCTTGAGATGAAGTGGTACAGATCGCAATAAAATCTTTCAGAGTATAATACTCTTAATGTATTTATTACATGAAGAATACTGGTTTATAGGATAGCAAATGGATTCAATTCTGTCCTCCCCCCTCTCCACAAGTAGTGACTGATGCTTTGTTTGTCATTAATGCTAAATTTAGTGAATAAAAAATATTTTAAGGTGTGGTCCCTAAAGGAATAAGTTTGTAATTCAATATCTGTACGAGTAAAAATATAGATGTGTATATATTTACACACATGGAGACCTAATTTACATTTCAATTCATACTAAGATAGGTCCCACTGGAGCTGTTAAGTGAAGTTGGTTTGGGCCTGAATGCTTACTGGAAAAGATACTTTTTATGTGAGAGCCTAGTCTTATTGCAATTCAGTGGGATTTTGCATGTGATTTTAATAGGATTAAAATTTCACCCATGCCATAACGTAAAATGGCTTTGATATGAAAAAGAATCAGACATATACAGTTATATGTGTATGTACTTGTATTGTCAGACTTATCTTTGGCATGATAATATTTCAGTTCTACTGATTTTGAATTGCTGTATCTCTAAACTGATTTTTTTCATACGGTTTGGAGTAAATTGCAAGGTTCTTCTCCATGGCACTGACTTTATTGTTCTGCTAGGATGTCTTCTTTTGTCATAAAAACAATAACTTAGTGTAAGTAGTACTTTTTAGGTTTACTAATCAGACAGATTAATTGTATCTTTTAATCTCGGTCAATCTGCTCTTGCTTATTATAATTTGGCTCCAAGTCCCCCCAAAAGAGGAACATTTGCAAATAATTTAGTGGCAGGATCACTCTCATATAAACACTGCAAGAATTACTGAAAGGCCCAACAAAAACTCTCTGGAATTTTGAATCTAAGTGTCCAATATATTTCCTAAAAGGAATATACTGTTTTTCTTGAACCTTGGAGTGAACTTGAATGCGTGTGTGTGTCTGTGTCTGTGTCTGTGTCTTCAGGTGAACACATAAAAGGACTGGATAAACAGTTAGGGAATGGGGTCTTTCCTTTATTTACAAAGCTGAGACTGTCTAGACAAGGTACTTTTCCTGATTCAATCTACCAACTAAACTTAGAAAGACCATACTAATATTCAATTTTAGCTTTGTCGCCGAGTCTATACAATCCCTGCTTAGATTGCTAACTAGGGTGATTATTGCTGACTGAAGCTGTTAATGTTTTGGTTAGATGTTTCTGTTCTTGAAAATGGACTGCAAGATTTTTCCCTATAGGCTACTGAATTTTCATTGCATGTTAACTGTTTAGGTTATTTTCCAACTCCACCACAATCCAGTAGTGAGAGAAAGTAGCTACCACAGAAAAAAGGAATATTCAAATTTGTCATGGAAACTTTGAAATTGACTTGATATACTGAGAGTATTTTTTTTCCGCATACTCATAGGGGGGCACTTTGTTTTTAACTTGAGGTCTAAAACTGGACATACATTATGACCAATACAAGGCAGCTGCCCTCAGGAAGCAGTAACTTTGTAGTATCAACATAAGAAAGCTTCAAAATAAGTTTGTAAAAATATCTGTTCTTCTCACCTGTTTGGAAGTGCAATTATACCTGCATGAAGTAATTTTTTTTCTTTAGGTTGAAGGATGGTTTTACCATCCACCTGCATAAAGAAGTGCTTTAGAAACACAGACTAGACTGTCTGTTATCAAGAAGGCAAAAGATAGTCCAAAAATATGCCCACAGACTCACATATGTCCTCTCGATAAGGGAAGGTCTTGAGAAAATGTGCTTTACCATAAATTATGCCTTCCTGAGGGAAAAGAACATTGGAAGTGGGGGTTTTTTTGACAAATACAATATAAAAGATTAGTTCATTTGAGTAGAGTGCTTAAAAATGCAGCTGCATGCAGATTTCTTAAGAAACTACAACTGACAATTGAAGAGGAATCCTAAAACAAGATTACAAAAATTAATCAGGTGGCACAGAATGGTTGACATTAATGTGTGTACTTCTTTGTTTTGAAACTAGACTGTGGAGGAGTTTTCTTATATGGAGAATTTCATCTACTTGTACTTGTCTCCTCACATAGTCAAATATTTTGTGAGACAGATCGAAAACCCTCTTTGACAAGCTCATTCCCACGCTTCTCCTTTTTAACCTGCTTTTTTTTATTGGGTTTCTCCTCTTTTCCTGGAGGCTTGTTCAGATAAAGAAAACTTTGCTTAAAATCTATTTCAGTAGCTATATATCTCTTGGGCAATAAATGAAATATGGAAATGGAGTTAAAAAAATATTAAGGGATGGAATAAGGCAAGTCCCTTACTAGCTTGTCAAAAAAGTTTGGGAGCATGGAAAGGGTGTTGAAGTTGGCTTTAGGTGAGGCAGTCAGGAGAAGGAGGTTTCTTGGTGAACTATTGCTGTATAAACTCTGAGCTGTACCCTGTAATGCTATCAGTGATTTCTTTTATGATCCAGGTTCTTTTTTTTACTTTACAAAGAATGTCATATTTGTTGGAAAAACCTTTGGTCATGGTACAAAATGTAATGTGAATGGAGGTGCTGTAATTTTTCTCCCACAAGAGAATAAAAAAATTGGTATAATCAAGCATAAAATTTGCATTGATAGGCTTTCTCAATTAAACATTAAACATGATTTCACTATCTGTGTGTATAGACACAAATAATGTGTTGCTATGTTTAGAATAAGGAATTTTCCCTTAGAAAGTAATAATCTTCATCATGTCTTACTGTCATAAAACAGTTATCCTTTAAAAATGTTCTCCATTCTTATGTATTTTTTCATTACCCTGGTAATGAGACTGTAATTGAACATGCTTATAAACTGAGTCCTGAAATAATGTCACAGCCATCATGCTCTGTGGAAAACCCCTGTGATCACATGTAAGAAGGCAGAGCATTTGGAACATGGTAGTGAGAATGAAAGTGTACTATTTAGTTGTTCACAATGAAGTTGATAGCAAATTAGGTACTAAATTCAGTAGTGACTATTAAGGCCTGTTTATCCCAAGAGTACTATTCATGCCAAGACTTGTTTCAGAAAGGAAGAGGAGATACCAGGTCCCTCTATCAACACAGACAAATTCAGAAATGTTAAACATAAAAGAAATGCATGCTGAAGTAAAGTATCATAATTTAGACTCCAAGGATTGGAGGACTGCTACACTAATTTGCCTTTCTTTTTCTGCTTTCCTCCTTGCAATTTATGCATATCCACAGGTGATATTAATTGCATATCCAAGACATCACTTATACATCACATGTCTATGTTCTGTGTCAGAGAATCTGGGGACTCCAAGTGCGTAATAGTGTGAGTACAATTTAGGACAGGTCAGACAGAAGCTTTTTTAACTGTGAGCATAGTGAGAGGACATGTGGACATCATCTCCCCCTCTGCTCCCCTGTTCTCTGCCAAGTGATTACACGGACCCAACCTATATACTGCTCCAGAAAAAAGGACAGAGGTAAGGAAAAACACTCATTTCAAAGTTAACAAGGCCAGGAGGGATGGACTCCCTAAGTAGCTTGCTAGCTGCCACAATACTAAGGAATCAAACAATAAATAACATGACAATATGGAGAGGTGGCACTTGGTGGAGCCTATAGACATGGCATACCTCGTAGTACCCTAGCTCAGAAGCTGGGAGGTGGAAACAATCACAAACTGTTAGCTTTTCCTCGAAAGGGATGTTCTTCTAGTAAAGATTACTTCTTAGCCAGACCTCTCAATCTTAAATATTAAGAATTTTACCACCGGATGAGTAAGTCTCCTCTTTCATATATGCACACTCCTGTGATTTTCCTCTTTAGGCTTACAGAAACAGTAATGGCTTGTCACAATTAAAATGTGATAATTTTCATGTGCTAATCACTCTCCTTAATGGGGAATGTTTGCCCTCTCTAAAGTTTAGCCATTTCCACACTACTTCCATTCATGCTCTTCAAAGTCTCATGTATCAGAGAATATCAGTTCTTTCTTTCTACTGAACTATTCTTCTATATTCTGAATTTAGACAATATTTGAAAATATTTTTACAGATTCTAGTTTTTCATCACTGCATAAACAAATACCCAAGTTAAATAGCCATCAGATATTATTGTCATATATTTTACAAATACTTCTTTATTTGTATAAGTGTACATACACAAATAGTGTAGAGACACTAGACTATATGGAAAGCTGTGCAAAGTGGCTAGCGTGCTGTCTGCTTTATGAAGTGTTGTGATAATTGACAATAGTAAAATATAAAAGTACAGGGAGTTACAAGACTGCATTAATTAATTAATATGCAGTGTGTGCAGCACCCATCACTCAGGGGTGAATCTCTGTTTATGACATTTTCTTTGCATGTATTTTTTTTTCTATCTACCTTTGCATTTACAGAGTTTCTTTTATCCAGTGATCTCAAGGAAATGATTTTGATGCCTTTACTCATGCTGACTAGTTTCTTACCTTGTAAGCGGTAAACTTGCAGTTAATAAGTGAGGCATTACTAGGTGTGAATACTGATGCCCACTGAGCAGCCCACAGGATTACATTCAAAATAACCTGTAATATAAGTGCAATCAGTCCGATTTCACTGATGAAGAAACTGAGGCTCCAGACAATTGACTGACCCATTCATCAGAAGGGATGTCTTCCAGTAAGTGTTGAAGTTTGTAGAATAACACTGGTTTCTCCTCTCCTGTTTCATTTTCCTGTCCCAGCCTCAAGCTCTAGTTCATCTATTGTCACTTCTTTCACTCTGACACAAAAAATGATGTACCCCTATTTGTTGTAAACATATTGACAAACAGTGTCATTTTACAGAATAGTTCTAATTGTCCTGCTTTGCTGGTTTTGGTGTTTAAATGAATTAGAAAACACTGAGTTTATGATCTTGGTTTGATATATTCCACAAAGCTGAATGTGATATATCTTTAATTTATGCATCTGCACTTTGTAAATGTCCATTTTGTAAAGACATAAATATATATGGTATATATACACACATGTTCTTTTGGAAGAGTCTTATCAGTAGCCATGGCCTCATTTTGAAAATAAGCACCTGGTTTATCATAAGTACTTACTAAAAACTGGAGTTATTTGAGACAGAAAACCATTTATATCATAACCAGAGGCTGCTGTAATTTTTAAACAAAACTCCCATTGACTTCTGTGGAGTTCCAAATTTTAAAATGTCATTTTATATCATAGAATGATTATTTATTGTCCTTAGGAACTCAGAAGGATGAAACCAAGTGATTTAAAGTAAAATCAGATAAATATTCATAGAAAATGCTTCTAAACTTTAAAGAAATTCTTTAAAAAATTATCTTGTCTATTTGAGTTTCAGAATACCAAATATTATGTAAAATTATAATCATGTTACAGATTTCTATAGTTTGAACTTATGTGTATATTTTGAAAGTCCCTATTGCTAGCTAGGTAACAATACTTAGTACTACCTGCATTAAAAATATTGGACCTTTAATAAATATCTGGGTATCAGAATCTTGGGCAGGAAAACCCTGCTAATATTTTGCTAGTGATAACATGGTATAATAAGACCAGCTGGATCAGTTCTGCGTATGATTAGGATCATGTTTCTACCCAAAGGAATCTCATTCCAGTTACTCTATTCCCTCTATTCAAACTACATCTCTATGACCTATGGAGGTGTCATTTTGTTCTGCCTGTGCTGTACTCCTGAATTTGCTTCTTAACTATATATATAATCAATCCAGTGCAACTTCTGAGTGATTTCTGAAGTTATTTTGGCTCTTTGTTACGTCCTGGCATCTCTCTCTCTCTCACCCGAATCTTTGGCCTTTGGCTTGCAACATGCTGCAGCTGGGACTATCAGGAGGTTTGAAGACTGTGCTGTGTTATGGTCGTTTCTCCACGGTGGAGAACAGTCTTTGTGGTAGACATCTTACCTGCTTTGAACAGCAGCAGGTGAGTTCCTCTCTACTTGTGGCATGATTAAAATTATTTTTACTGAAGCAGAGTATCCTTGAATATTACAAGTTTCTTTTGAGTTTATAACTTTAATGATTCTCAAATATTTGTGAAGTATGTCCCAGTTAAATCAAATGTATTGCTAAACTATCCCAGTTCTGGATACTTTGTGCCATGTATTTCTTTACCCAGAAAAATTCTAGAAAGTCTATATGAACTTTTTGAAACATACCCTCTGGAAGAGCCTATTCAAAAGGATCAGTTTCCTTTTTTCCATTCAGACCATCCCTGTGAGCGTACTGAAAATGTTATAAGGCTCATCACGGATAAGAGTCAATGGTGGTTCAAAGGAAGGTACACATTTAATTGCAGTTCTTTCCAGGAGTGTCATCTTAGAACAGTGAAACAAATCTCTTAGCCAGTGCTCCCATTTTCAGACTTGCCCCAAATGCCTCCTTTTGACTTAGGTGTTAAATTCTTCGCCTATTGTTTGACAAACATATCCATTATAGATACAGCATCTGCTATAACTACAAGAGGAAGAGTGTGTCTGAGGAGTTCATGAGCTTGGCTTTAGAATGAACGAATTTGAAATTAAAAAAAGCTAACAAATCTTTCCTTTATAGGTATGTTTTGAATTGATTTTGTAACTCCTTCGAGGCTAGTCATGGGTATAAAGTTCAGACAGAAGACACACGCCTCTTCACTGGTCCAACTTCAAACTCTCTGCCTAGCTGGTCTTCTATTCACAAGCAAGTATATTGAAAAGAGAGCATAATGTAGATGGGAATGGCTGAAGTGACCTACGCATCGTAGTGATGAGGTATGCCTTTTCCTCTGAAGCCTTTTTTCTGCTAAGGGGCAAATTAATCTAGTGATTGCAGAATAATATTGTCTTTAACATAGGATTGTTTTTTCTTCTTGTGATCCTGTTCATCTTTTTTTTTTTTTTTTACTTTTTACCTATGCATGCAGCACTGTGGACCTGTGTTTTTCATCCTGGAGCATTATTCTCATTTGCTTTTAAGATAAGGAAATCTGGGTTTCTTTAAAGAGAAGTTTATGCTGATAGAATCTCAGGATGGTGTAAATCTGCCAGTTGTATCAGCTCCTCTTACAATAGTACAGTGTGTATAAAGCAAATACAGAAGTTGTACATTTTTCATCAAAGCCTGTTAAAAAAATATTCTTAGGATCTTTAATTTCTGTAGCTCTCCCACCTAACATCTCCTCCAAAGGCTTGATTATTGCAGTGATAGACGCCTTAGAAAAACCCAAGGCAGATAAGATAGATCTAATTTCTAACCCTGACATTTCTGCCAGCCATTCATTACTCTCTTTTAGAGTTCTTGCTATGCCCTGTGAAAGCAAATGTGTCAGTTACATCTGCAATTTCTATCAGAGGGGGAAAAATTTTTGTCTATTAATATCAGAGCTATTAAAAATTCAAGCAAATTGTGTACGTTCAGAATCTCCTCACTTCAGGTGAATAATCAGTCTGGCAGGAGAGGATCATTCTACCTGTTTGTCAGTGAGTGCAGGCTTTGTTAAGTAACATTTTTCACCACAGAAGAACAATCAGCCTTGGATCAATAAACCCCAGAATGGATTTGCAATATCCACTCAGAATAGATTTTGGCTGCATCTGTTCTTGGTGTCTCAGTTACAGTCACATATCCACTTAGCCATCTCCTTAGTTACTAATCAAGTCATCTCTCCTTTCCTGGTTCTTTTTCTTTCATCAACTTTCTACTGTAAAGTTAATTTTAAAACAGATAGAAAAAGAGGAGTGATATCTGTTCCACTGCTGGTGCTTGTTTTAAACACATATTTCTTAACTATTGTGTGAAGAGGCATCTTTCGCCTCTTTGGCCAGTTTAGGGAATATTTGAAATCAAGCAACGTTTGTTTTATAGTATAAAAACTGTGCGTCCCTGTGCTTTTGCACCACTCCTAATCTTCACAGTGGCTCTCAGTAGGTAACTTACAAATGTACAAGAATGTCTCAAAACACATTTTGAAGAAAGACGAGAGAGAGAGAAAAGAGAAGGGAAAGAGCGACTCATCTAAAGTTACACCATCATCTTTAACAGCTGTGCGCATATTAAAGGAAGTAATGGGGGAGTGAAGGTACTGCATATTTCAAAGCTGAACTGTTGCAGTAACAATAAGAAAGGGGGATGTTGTGCAGAGTTAGCCAAGTGTTTGAAGTACATTACCGTAAGCCAAAGCAATGAAGTGGACAAGATTTCTAGCATGCTGCAGTGGTGCCTCTGCGTACTTAATAACAGATGTTTGGTCTCTCTAGGCAGATAATTGTCCTGCTGTAAGGTTGGCTTGACCTGTGTGAGCAATACTGTGTACAGCACTGAAGCAGTAACAAATGATCATAGCTTTTCTCTTTTTACTGGTAGAATGCTTAGCCACGCTTCCTTTTAAGCACATAATTACTCCAAAGCAACTGGAGCCCATACATCCTCCTTGCCTAATGGCTCTGAAGCCATTTTGCTATAATTTATGGGGACAGGGTTCAAAGTTTTAATAATATTTGGATAATATCATTGCCAAAATGTCTTTGAGCTGTGATGAATAGAATGAGAGTGGGCACATTTTGATTCTGTGCATGACAGTGCGAGTGTTAACAGCACCATACTTTGTTCAACCTTTATGGAAACATTCATGAGCCAGTTTGCTCATGAATTATAGATATGAGCATGAAGAATTATAAACAGCAGTGGAAAACATACAGGGTTGCTTGTTCATAAGGCACTGTCCTGTTAGTGGCTCTTCTTTATGCAGATAAATGAATTGCAGGGAATACAAAAATGGTTTAAATAAACCCTTAGCAGGTAATGTATTAGCACATCAACATAAAATACACATGCACTGTGGCATGCTTTTGGATATTTATGTTTATACTCTCTGCTCAAGTGGCTCACTGATTTTTTGGCTTCCTATCATTCACCTAATAATTTCAGCATCCTAACTGCACCTCTGGGTATGTTTATCTGACAATCCAAGCTGTTCTTTGCTTTATGTTGCTTGCTGAAATTGGCTTACCAATTTGCTCTGCAAGTTGCTTCACTGTATGATAGGTTAATGATGTTAATCAAAGCTAAATAAGAGTAGACATGATCCTTTCATTGAAGACATAGACCACCCTAGACCAGCAAGTGCTAGCATTGGTGGAGCAAACAGGCCTGTTGGACAGGTGGTATGAGATCACAAAAATAACATCAAAATAGTGAGTCACTAAAGCTAATGTACACCTAGAGCTTCATCCAAACCCTACTGAAGTCTGTAGCAGTCTCTACTGATCTCAGTAGGATTTAGAATAGATGCATAAAATTCTGCATCACTCGGCTAAGAATACTTTTTTTCCAGTTTGCTTGATAGGATATGAAACTTGTGAACAAACTGTGGTTAAATTCTGTAGATAATTCATCAGTGAGAGGTTAAGGATTTGTTAAACAGAGAGCACAAGTATTTTTCATTACACAAATAATATAGAAATGCTGACTTTCTCCATGCATGACAGCTGTTCTCAATGATAAACAGAAAGAAATACAAATATGAACAAGAATTGTTTAAAATGTTCCCAACAGCAATGGTAGCTAGAAACAATTTAATAAATACTCTCTATTTAATTCCATTCAATGATATTCAAGCAATGCTTCATTTAATCAAAGGGGCGTTTGATTACAGAAATAATCAGCTGACAGAGTCCCAATTCACTCTGGCCACTAAGTATGCATGTAGATAGCTAGATGTGAGGTTTGGCAATTATTTCTGAAAAACTATTAGGATGGCCTTAATTACAGTGGTCTGATTTTATATTTGATAGCCTTACTTGAAAATCTTAATGTTTATTATGAATTTTAAATGTTCATTTCTTGAAGATTCTTTTAAATATAAGCTTTAATTGGCTTGTTGTGTAAACAGGGGTTTTTTTCTCAATGGGTTGAACAGTGTTCACCAACAAAAATTTCCTCTGATTATGCTGAGGCCTAAAGACACCATGAACTACCATGGCTATTAAAAAAAAAAACAACCAAAAAAATGAACTAATGTATGTGGGATTCAATTAATCTTCCAGTCTTCAAAGAAAATCCTGTAATCATATAAAAATTTGATTGGTAGCTCCTGTGTTTATTGTAACATAATACATAGACTATTTTAATTCTGTATTAAGTTGTTGACTAAGTCTTTAAAAATAGGTATATTTCTGTATTGGGTTATCACTAGGAGATGAAATATATACTTTATTCTTCCTCCTCCTAATTCTTTTCCTCCTCCAACTACAAAGAGAGTCTGGAAACCTTCAGCCTCAGAAGTTAAAAATACAACATCTCTGTATTTTTCTTAATTGATTTCTGGAAAAACTATGATGTCTAAGAATGAATTGAGAGACAGAAGTGATAAAGGCAGAAGTAGTTTTACATTTTGAACAATTCCAACAAGGGGCTGAATATTCAATAACTGATAGGCCAAATAACAAGTTGTTAACTTCATAATGCACAGTCACAGAGTACATATGTGTCACTTTGAGCAAAGATTGAAAAGACGTTAGAATTAGAGATTTAACAGCCAGTTTTGATTAAATCAAAACAATCAGAGTACTTGCATTTGCAACAGAATTAGATTTTTAAAATCCAGACTTGGAATACTTTGCCAGACCTTACAGTTCAAGCTTACTCAAGGATAAATTTTTCAGGTGATGCCATTGAAAAATATATGTTGCAGAATACTTAAGGACTCTTCTGGCAAATGACAAAGCATGTTCAACTAAAATAATTGAACTGTCATCCTGTCCATGACTTAGAACAGTCAACAGAGCCACAGAAAGGCTGCTATTTGCTTTGTTGTAGAGAGAATTCCATCATATTTAAAGTCAGGTCATAGGAAATCCTGATTTTTTAGGTCATGTTTGATGGTTATGCTCAGTGGAATAAAAAAGGAACACAGATAAAGCCATATTATCCATTTCTATAAAGTGAAACTATTTCAATTCAAATCATCAGGAAACAGCTCCAGATCTGTCACAGTTTCTCCCTTTTTAATTCACGTACACTTTGTCAGTACTTGCTTTGATCAAAAATGCCCACTCCTCACACACACTACAAAACACAGTGATCTGTCCCAGGAAAAATAGAGGACATGTCAGTGTAGGAGCCTGAAAGCCTCAAAAATTGCATTGTGACACAAGAAGAGGATGGGTTTATGCCCAAATAACTATGTCATTTCTACCTATAGTTGAAGAGTGACACTTCCAATATATATGCAATGTTTTTATCCCTGGAAGAATTGCATTATCAGTCTTTGGAGAACTGCCGATCGGTTTTCAAATCACATCTTGTTGCATGTCCCTGTGATGTACTTTGATACCATCACATCAAGAGAAATTAACTTGGACATAGATATGATACCAACCCTTTATTCTTCAGTCTGTGTTGTTCTGTCAAGGAAAGGTGCACTCTACACACCATGGAGGGATTTGTTAGCACCTACGTCAAATAAAAAGCCCTAAGGTAGTCACCAGAGTGCACAAAATGCATTGGCACAGCTCCATGGTCCATAAGCTTCCATGAAAGGTGTAACCACTAATTTAACTCAGGACCTCACATAACTCAGTAGCTCATGGGCCAAAGCATATCTTCCCCACCCACCCACCTAGAAGACAAGCATACACTGCTTTCCCTGGATGCCACAGAGTTTAGGGAAAGCTAATGAATAACGAAGAATGCCTGAACAGCTCTGTGGATCATATGTGACACTTTGGGATTCACATGCAAAATTTATTCAAAACTTTTATGTCCAAGGAAATTTGGCTTGAAATCTTATCAGAATGGTCATTCTTACAAAATTTGCGAAACCTGCTAGTTTTTATTTGATAGGAAATGAACCTAAATACAACCAAGTGAATGATTCTTAGTGATATTCCTCTTTGGGAAAGATCCTAGCATATGTGATAGGCTGAAAGTTCTACAGAGTCAAACTTCTCTCCATGCTTAAAAGCATTTCTGAAATAGCAATCTAATTTGGCAGCATGTCATGAACATGCTGGAGATTATGCCAAAACTGGACACAAAAAAAGGTGTTTGGTTTTTTTTTTTTTAAAAAAGGTGATTTTTTTTCCCATTTGTTCCCATTTATTTCTCTTCATCCTCCCATTGTGCTACAATTCTACCCTTGAAAATTGGTGCTGTAAGTTCATGGCAAAAGGGGAATTCCAGAGGTCTCCATTGTTTAGTGATGGCAGATGTTGAACCTTTGGGAAGACTACAAAATATCTTCATTTAGCCTTAGTTAAAGTTAGGTTCCAGGTATACTTCTAATTCCTGCTTATCACCTTCTTGTGCGGTGGAATTTGAAGTGACCTGCTTCCTCTAACTGAATGGGAACCCTATTCGATCACCCTGTCCTTTAATTTAGCTCTCCCACCTAGAACAATGGGTGATTACCACAAGTCAAAACAAGAGCAAAAAGGAAAAAGGCAGCACAACCCGCCTTGGTGCAGCTGCTCAACTCCAATGTTTGCCTGCTGTGTAGCAGCATGTTACGGTCACTGCCAAGCCTTGATCTTCTCTCTCTCTGTGTCAGTACTCCAAGGATCCATCCTTTGAGCAGCACGGATCACACAATTATACATTGTTGGAGAACTTCAGTGTCACTTCTAAGCAATACAGATTCTGCAACTTGAAACAAAAGTAAATTAAACAGAAATACACAAACGATGTTCTAAGTACGGTTTTGGTTTTATTTTTTATTCATACTGCTGCTGCTATTACCACCAAAGCTCTTTTTCCCCCTAAGTTATTGAAGTGCTTCTCTGCCATTTCAGTTTTAAGTATTTTTCATTTTTATCTTGATCCTAATGCCAGCATAATACCTCATCAAGCTGCACCTTCCTTAGATCAGAGTATGTTTGAAATCTCACTTTAAAAGAGTTGCACTTTGATTCTGTAAAAACAAAATTATCCTATACTTGTCTGCATATAATTCCTAGAAAGTTTTTTTCAATGCAGTTAATTTTGGTGCTGGCCCAAAGGCATGTAATATCAGTGAAATGAAACTCATTATTTTAAATGACTTTGAATCAGGCTCAGGGAAGTGTATGTGAAGTATTAGCATTGATAATGACCTTTTTAAAACCCAAATAGAAAAAAAAAATATTTAAGAGGGAGGAAGCCATTAAGTTGTATAGAATTTACTTTTAAAAGCATAAAATATATTACAGGGTAAGAACATTCCTGTTGATGGTAACTACAAAAGGTTGCAAACAGAGCCGTTCTCCAAGTGCCTACACAGATTTCTGCAAAGACAGTAAGGTGCGGTCTGTCCCAGAAAGTTTACTGTCCCAATCCTGCAAAGATTTAACCACAGACTCTATTATACTTCTGAATACCAAGGTGTACCAATCAGCAAGCATAGTTTGCTACTTTTAAAATACTATGGTTAAACATGATCGTTTTCCTTTCCAGTCTCTGAAAGAGTATATAATGCCACTTAGGCCCAATCCAAAGACTGCTAAGGACAGTGTATCTTTTCCTTATATTACTAATCTTTGCATTAAGTCCTTGATTGTTCCTTCAAAACCTGACAGGCATGTACTCAATTTCATATGTACATAATATGACTCCTTAAAAAAAAAAAAAAAAAAAAAAAGTCTTTCACCTCTGAAGACAAAGAACCATGTTCCTAAAAGGACAGGGTTACTTGAGAGTCACTAGTTAAAATTAGACTCTGCATACCTGCTATCATTCAGTGTTTAGAAAACAAACAGATAAGGTTAGATACAAACAAAGGATTCATTTTAATAGTAAACATATTTAAGAGGGTGCCTGTGTAAATGTGAATTGTTTAGGGGATGGATTACCATTTTGCATACATTTTAGAGCTCTGAGAGAAGCCATTAAGGGATTAACACCTCCGATTTATGAAAATGCAAGGATGATAAAGAAACAATAGGGGTGACAGCATTGTGTAAACGACATTGATTCATTTCAGAACAGGGCTGTTAACTGCTGGAAATGAAGAAATAAATGGAACAATGGATAGATGCTTTTACCAGCTTGTCATTAATTAGCAGTGAGCACAATTCTTTTATTGTCCTTTTTGAAAAATACAAAATTGGTAGGAAAATACAAGCACTGAGCAAATAGATTACTCTGTGTCACTAGGCTGACATCTGCATTTTCTTTCTTCTCTAATATATTTTGTTTTTCAAATGATATCGAACTTTTAGCCTGGCAGCATGCCCAAATTTTACTTCCTTTGAAATTCGTAAAAGGACGTGTTTTCGTTCTTGAAACCTTACTGCTTTATAAAAGCAAAACAAAAGCCATGGTTTGAGAAAGGGTTAATAAATGTTAGTGAATCCCCTGTAACACAGCTTGGAAGCACAAACAACAGTTCAATGCACTATTCTGCTGACCTATTGCATCCGATCAACTGTGGTTTTATTTCTAGCAATGCCAGCAGGTGGGAACTGACAACATGTTTCTTTGGAATCGTAAAGAAAGATCGTCTCTGATGGAGAATTAGCTGGAAGTAAGCGAGGTTGTTTGGCACAGATCTAAGCAGGGACAATGCTTGATTATGGCTATCACTCTCCAGCTGCTGTCAGAATGTTAAGTTTGCTTTCTTGAGGCCTGACATCTAACACATTTCTTTTTCTAATTAGTATCTGGTACTGTAAGATGCTGATATTTTACTGCATGTCAGATGTGCAGGGCTCAAATACATCACTGAACTCAAAGGCAGGTGTGGGCGCTAGGAATTAGTTTTGTACCTTTCACAGTGAACTCAAAGCATCTCTCTTTTAAAAAAGCCTCGTGGATGGAGAAGTTAGTGTGTATAAACCTCCAGTGTTGCTGCCCAAGAAAGGATGTAGAGCAAAGCTGACAAATCAAACATCAGCTGGGCAAAATACCTTGAACACTGGTTTCATTTTCATCAGCATATTCAGGCAATATTCTGTTCATTAGTATTTCCTCATCCCAGCAGCACAGCAGTGTGTTTCCCAGCTGCACATGCAAGGGTATGGGGGCATTTACACCATGCTAGAGAAGCAGCAGCCCTGCCCAGAAGATTCAGGTAAATTAATTAAGCTCAGCACTGGTAAAGATTTGCCATTTTGCCACCTGTGTAATGATATTGTAGGTAAGAAGGAGTCAGGGCTTTCACCTGGGGCAAGTATTAAGCACAGCTTGACAGGAGCAGTGTAGGAACTAATGTGTGGATGCAGGTGTGACTGAAAAATGGGGTTGCAGGTATAAATTCAGCCAATGCACAGCAGGAGTCTGCTCACACTCCTTTACTGCAAAGCTCCATGAAATTTTGCTGTATGTCTAAGTATGTGTGTGGGGAGTGGTTAAGTTTTATTTTTCAGGCAGAGAGCACAAACATTATTTCATAAACCACTTTAGCATCCTGAGGTAAAGGTGAGAGTGGTTTTTCATCTAAGGTGAGGCAGTAGTTTCTCACCTTAAATGCACATAATAGGTTTCATCAGAAACTGTGTAAGAGAGGGCTCTTCAGCCAGCAACAAGTAGGTGTGCTGAATCTTTATTTTTTATTGCACAAAAAAACATGGATGGGTATTCAGAAGACTAGGGCTAGTTTTTCTTACTAAAGTAAGGCCATTTATTAGATGGTGCCTGGGCAAGTCACAAAAATATTTAGGAAAAAAATTGCCAACTTAATTTTTGTTTCTTGTTCAAAAGTTCCTTACAAGTTTGTGCTTTTTAGATTGAGTCTATCCAAATTTCAGTAATGTTCTCCCAGAGAGACTAGGCATAATTGTTTTGTAAAACTATCAACATTGGTAGTATAGCTACTGGTGTTCCAAAGGTGTTTACAGTAATTCGGGGCAGTTGCAGCATATCCAAGTCCAAATGTTAATAACCAGTCTTCATCCAAACAGTCAGGCCACACCTTGCTCCAAGCTTTCAGCAGTATTGGATCTCTAAAGTGTATGCTTATGGCTTGCAGAGCAAAAAAAGTGTTTAATGCAATTTTCATGAATGAAATTCTGTACCCCAAATAGTCTCTTTGAAGACAGTCTTGCAAAGATCCAAGTCGTCTTCTCCTCGGGGAAAAAAACCCCGCAAACCTTTTTTCAGCACCAGAGCTAAATGAGCCCTTTCTTTGTTGCACATATAATTTATATATGTACAATTATTTTATTATATATGTCTGTCTATCTTCCTTTGTTTGCCAGGAAAGGCCTTCTCTTTGTACATGCATTTAACTCCCTCTGCTTATAACTAATCTGTATCTCCAATAAGGTTTAAATTCTGGTATCAGGTTGACAAAGAAATGGGGCACAAGGCTATAAAGCTGTAAAAAGAGGTGTTTAGCAAGGTTTCTTCCTACCTATAGCAGATATTTTTCATCATATGTGAAAGTCATTGAGGCTCTGTGAGGGTTCCTAGAATTATCTGTACGGAAGAAAACAATTGTAAAGGTCTTATTGTGGTAGAGCACTGAAGCACATGATTTACTCTTAGGCTGCAAACAGTCCCATTGATTTCAGAAACTAGTGACGTGCAGAAGGTTAAACATGTGCTTTGCTGGTTTGGGGCCAAACCTGGTATCATTCTTTCAAAAACTTTTACTGTTATTTAAAAAAAAAAAAAAAAACAAACCAACAACCCAAAAAACCAGCAACACATTTTAAAGATGTGTTGTATTTTAAGTCAGGATATAAAAGAACCACCTCTGGTTCAAAAATAAGCTCTAGCTGGTTTTGCAAACACGGTAGAATTTTTTTGCTCTGTTGCTGCTGTAAGCACATCCCTTGCATGGCCAGACAAGTACTGCAGTTATATTAACTTTCCTTCACAGGTTGCCTATTCAGTGGAATTTACCTTTCAAAGAACAGCTGTAGAAAAATCCCCAAGCATGTGGAGCTGTACTATCAAATACAGGATGGAGATTTTAAAGACATTACAATTGACTTTGAGTTCTGAGCAGGTGCAATTTAGCATCTTCCATAAGATTCATGTTAAACTCAGGTTTGAGGAATATATTAGTTCTGAGCTCTTTATCCTCTGCTACATTCTCAGAGGCAAACTGCTCCATGCCAGTGGAATGATATGTCATATGTTTAATGTGTGGAACGCTGAGGTTTTTTACAGAATGAAAATTCTGTGTCTAGGTGAGTTATAAAACTTATGCTCTGACCGGGGGGGGGGGGGAAGCAAACCATAAGAAACTTCTAAAAGTGTAAAATTTAATGCATAAAAGGGAAAATCAAGTAAGGTAATGAGCTCTTTTTGTGTATTTCTTTAATTTTTATTTCAGTGTGATCTTTTACCTTGAATTATACCTCATGAGCACTAATAGTCTTTGTTAATTCACCATCTTTAATTTCCTTCCTATTGATTTTGATGAGATTTCAGATGTCTCCCATACTGACTCACTGTCTCCAAATTTATATGAGGATCTGAAAGGAAAAATGTAATATATAAAGACTGAATGGCATTCTTATTGTGCACTTCATCACTATGCATTCATCAGTTCTATGTCAGCAATACTTGAGCAGTATGACATTCTTTAGTTTCCAGAAACTGTATAGCACGATTTCACTAATTCCTCCATGTGTTCTCTTCCCTTGACAGATTATTGAGAAATTAACGTCGTATAACTAACCTAAATACAGTGACCATGGCAGGTTTAGCCAGGATTTTGGACCATTTGCTTCCTCAGTTCTGTAATAAGAGTAAACCTCTTGTTTAGAGTGATACTTTGGGTGCACTTCAGGCTGTGAAATATGTTTAAGAAGGCTATCCCAGAATAAAGGGATCTGGTTGATGAAGCGATCCACAGTCACTCCCTGAGTTGTCATTCTTACTGTACAGTCCAAGTGGATTAAAAACTTTCATAAATGAAGTTACTAAGGAATAGCTCTTTTGAAGCGAATGCTTTCAGGAGCTGCTAGTAATGTCTATGCTGGGACTTACAGGCTGAGAAGACCTGCTCGTTCTGGTGAGAATCATGCATGTCTTAGCTAGCGGAGTGCATGCTTTGGTAATGTGAGAGTGCTGGGTGAATGCCAGAACACTGCAAATTTTGGAAGAGTCTCTCTTCCACTTGCTTTGATTTTCTCATTGCATAACAGAACTTCCTATGTCATACCCAGCTAATAAAGGGATGGGGAAAAAATATAAGGGGAGGGAAAACATTCAAAGGGCCTGCTGAATCTTTCATGATGGAAAAAGGAAAAAAATCCATGCTTTGATGCCTGACGTTCTCCAATCTATGAAATAAAGGAAAAAAAGTTCTGAAAGTTTTGGCCATATTTACATTCACACACCTAGTTTTATTCATGTCCTCAGAAATAAGTTATCTTTGACTGCAACCAAAAAAGGATCTTGTACAGTTTAGTATCCCTTTATGGTTGACATTGATTTAAAACACTCCATAAGGGGCATAGTACTGCAGGATCAATTAAAAGTAAATGCAGTCATGCAAGTTACATGAAGTACTGTCTGCCAGAGCCTTGCAGACCCTGTTCTTCATACAGCTGTTTGCCACCTTAACTAAACAGAAAAAAAGCAGCTATATATGTAGTTTATTTCATACTAATTGGTGGCCTTCTGATGGGAAAGCAAAAGTCCCTGACCAAATCAAGTCTTCTGAGATAAAAATCTTAAGCGATTTTAAGAGGATTTTAACTTAGTCTGTTAAAACATTCAGTCAAGTCTTTCAAAACTGCCGCCAAACAGGTATGCTGACTGTAGGGTCTCACCAAGGCAGGTTCATAAAACTTTATTGTTAATCACTACCTTTGTGCTAAGAAAATCAACACAAACAAAACAAAAATCCAGACAAACTCACACTAGCTCTTCCTAGTTCCAACATTTTTTGTTAATGACCTTGAATACAGAGAGAGAGAGATGAGTGTAAAATAAAGAGTGTGTCAGGTGGGAACCAGCCTTCCCATGTAACCTTCTGTGGGGAAAAGAAATCATGACGAGTTCTCTGTTGTCCCTGCACGAAAAGCTGGTGATTCCAGCTTTGGTGAGCTCAGGAGCTGCACTAATTTGACATTCCAGTATAATGCTCAAAAGACAGGAAACAGGGACTGTAATTTTAGATGTTTTCACCTGTTACAGTCCAGCGGACCATAAGCAAGCTGTACCACACTATAGGCCGTGGTACATTTTTAACCACGGTGGTTTTTGCAGAAACCCCCCAAAAATGTAGTGATTAGAAACCCATTACAAGTTCTTTGAGCAACAGTAGTATAACATCTTTTTCCAGTTGTGGGGAGTTTTGTCCCGAAGGGCTGTCTGTGTGAAAGAAGGACACAGCTTGCTATTGCAGTTACTGTTTACTATTGCAAAGATACTGGAAGTGAACATTCAGCAATGCTGGAGTCTGGACCATAGGGCCTCCTATGGCCCCTGTAATCCTAACTTGTGTATATATTAACATTTGAATGAAAGAGGAAATCTAAATGAGGCAGCGCAAGAGATTGCCACCGGTTTTTGAAAGATGAGCTTTTAGAATGCCTCAGAGATACCAAATTTATATACTCCTTATCCTGACCTAGCATTTTTTTTCTAATCTATCAAAGATAAGGATATATCTGTGCCGAAAGTGGAGACCAATTTGCATCACTCCTTTGTAGATGCTGCTTTGTCCAAACTTTTAAATCAGTATTTATTTTTTAGATACATGAAAATATTTTTTTTACTTAACCTCTCGGATAACATTCTATTAATTAATAAAGTCTTTCTTTTAGTCCTCCCAATGATACATGAAAGGGATAACTGGTTTTCTGAAGAGTTAGTGCTGATTAACACAAATATAATTTATTGCTTATTCACTCACTCGGCTCTGATCTGCAAATATTTCTACTGACATTTCATCACAACTGTTTTACCCATTTCTTAAGAACATGAGAGTATCATCTGTGAAATGCCAGTTTGTTGGCAAGCTGTTTATTTATACTGCAAGACTGAAGTGTTTTGTAGCTGAATTCATTGCAGGGGTCTCTAGGTAGTGGCCAGTTACTAAATCCCTGGTAAAAGAATGCTAATAAAGTAGATGGGACAGGATTTGTCCATTTAATCCTAAGTAGAGTCCCAATAATTTCAGTGATATGTGACATGGCCAGAATCAAAACAAGAGGTTCAACACAGCTTATTATCTTTATCTGTAAACAGCTGTTTATTGTATTACAGAAAACAAACCACTGGACAGCTATAGGATAAAACACATGTTTAAATCTGTTCCCCAGACTAGGCGGTACTATTGTTATATGATAATTAGAGGATGCATACACTTAGGTTAATTGCCAGCTAACAATATTAAGTTGTTGCCGTGTGGTAGAGTATGTACCCAGAAAATCCTGTATGTTTGTGTTTTCTACTCCTAACACAAATACCTATGCACTAAAACATAACAAAAAAATGCATGTTTGAAATATTTCCATTCTCCTTCTGAGGGATTGTATTTCAGCATATGGTGTCAATAATGAAAAGATAGACTGTGCAAGAATACCTTCTGTCTGTACTGCCATCGTATTCTCCGTAGATTGTTGATATTTATAGATAATATGTTCCTATGGAAAACATGTTCAGGTAGCTTTTATTTTCTTGCTCTTCTTTGACTTGTCAAAACAATTACATCTGTGTCAGTCTATCAATTTAACATCGCTTTTTCCAATGAAAGATAGTCTGAGTTTGGGCATCTTTTGGCAAGACTGGGGACTTCTGTCCAGCCAGGTGCTTGTGAAACAGGCCTGGCTGTAAATAACAAGTTGAAGTATGCTGTTTTCAGTCACCAAGTGACGGAGTTACTCCTTTTACAAGTCATTATAATTATATAATGTGCACTGTTACAGAGACATTTATTCACTTGATACTTGCTCAGAGTCTTAGTATTATAAATACAGGATATTTGGAAATTTATTTTGATAGTTTGGCAGTTCCGATAATATAATGCAATAATTGACCACAGTACATTCTTTGGAACTTTGCACAGATTTTATTTAAAAGCATAATAACATAAATATCTCTGCATGTGTACTTTGACAGCTTTTATGAGGACAGAAAGAAAACTTTTTTTACTTCATCTTTGTAAACAAGAAATCATTTCTTAAATATTTTGCTTTTGGACTCATTGGCTTATAGTCTGGGGCAGGAGCAAAATTCTCAAATTATTTTAGATAATTCAAGCCTCCTGAGGAAAGTAAAACCAAAAAAATAGTTCATACCAATCTGATTTGGGGGAAATGCTTCATTGACCTCACATCTGAAGCTTGATTTACTATGAGGAAGACACCCCAGCTGGGCACTCCAGTAGAGTACGAGCAACTGCATCTCAGTCTGACATCCTCTACCAGCTCCAGTCATGGTCAGTCATCAGTGCTCTAAGGAAAGCAAAACAAAAACCAGAAGCCAAATTATACATCAAAAGGGAAACAGTTTCTTCTCCTGCACTGCAGGCAACCAGCAGACCACCTCAGAATGGGATTCAAATACTATGTCAGAAAGAAACAGTCAACAAACAGTCCTTTCAGTCTACACCACCCCATATCTACAACAACAATCTGTATAGCCAAGAACTCATATTACAAATTTATTTTTTAAATTCCAGGATTACCCTGATTTCAGGCATAGAGTCCTTTCCAGAAATCATACTAAACTTATAAATAATCTTTATATTTTTTAACTGATATATATGCAGAAATGATTGTTCCTCTCTATGAGATTTTGTACGTTAAATGAGTGATGCATTATACAGCCAAAGCACAAGCTGAGTTGAAGACTTTAAAGATTTTATTTTTTTTCTTATTGGGAAAAAGGGAAAGGCTCATGGTTTGAGATCTTACAATAGGATTTTGATTCTGAGGGAGAGCAGTCCTAAAAGAAAAGATCTCCTATAAGCAAGCTCAAGCCACATTAGGAGTGTTGAAATGCTCTAGACATTGTCTCATAAGGGATGTTTTTCCCCCCATCTTGATCAAATAACACAGCATCATCTTGGATATGTGCATCTGTGGGGGAAAACAAACAAAAAAACCCACCAAAAACCAAAAAAGAGCTCTTTACTTAGAATTGATATATGTGAAGTTAGTGGTGTCCTAGTACCACCTTGCCAAGTGAGAGCAAAAAAAATGTTGGAAATATTTCTATTCAGATATATTTCTACTGAGATAGCATAAAAAATATGGTATTGTTCTAAAAAGACTGAATTTAACAGAAAAAATTAGTTTCTGGGTAAATCAGGGGTTAAAAAGCGTTACTACAAATATGGGATAATACTATTAAGGAGCAGTTATGAAGTGATGCTTTGGCATTCTTAAATTAGTGTTATGCTTCCTGATGTTTAGAGAGACCCAGCATGAGTTTTGTGATCAGCTAAAGGGACGATGCAGCATAGATTAAATAACATATTTTCTAGTCTGCTATTCAATACGTCCAACTTTGTGAACAAGATACTTAAATTGTCTCTGATTTCAATGTTGTTCTGAGAGACTAACGGTGAGGAAATACTAGTGCTTTTGTAGTAGTAATAGTATCAGAAATATTAGAAGTAGTAATACTATTTTTGTTCATGTCTGTACGTAGAACAAATGGCTGGGAAAAAAAGGAGTGATCTATGGTGCTGAAGAAGGTTTCATATTATGTGCTGAGCAGCACTCTATGAATGATGGTTCTGGTGGTGTTTGCTACTCAAAGGTAATTCATAGCACAGTACAGATTTAGACTCAGTTATAGTGTGAATTTAGCTGGATAATGCGTACCTTTACTTGAGCATAGTTTTACTTTTCACTCTAATTTTGTTTGTTTGCTTCCAGCTTTGCATAATTAAAAAGTCTGGTTAATGCAAGAGAAACAGCATGTCCAACTGTTTCTCACAGATGTCAATTGAAATGAGCTATCAAATTAATGCCATATGACAATGACAGTTTTCTAAATCATCCTTTGACCTGATTTGCCTCTGAAAGAGTCTATGCCAAAAATATTTATTCTAATACAGGCACATACCAACCATTTTTATCCCACCCACAAGCAATTTATCCTTGAGTCTTAATGTAGAAAAATTATTTGGAATTAATAGGAAGTTTTGCTTGATAAAGGAGTCTAGTTTTGACTAGTTCCAGAATAAAATTTTTGCTGTTAGCATAATATTATTATATTCCCTCTGTTACTACTATCAGCAACATTAATGATAGCTACTGATTACCTTCTGTATTATTAGGAATAGGGAATATTTGCAATTGTTTTCAGCAAGTAGAAGTTTGAGGTCACAGATCAGCTAGTGTACTGGAATGAAAGTGCATTAACTCATGGGCCAAAATTCTCATTTAATATCAAAAAAGCTCTATTTTTTTTTCAGTGAAATTTCCATGTTTCTCTTAGAGTACTTTATTCCTAATAAAGGCAAACATTTTTTAATTAAGCAGAAGGAATGTAATCATAAAATTGTTAAATTTCTTTTTTGGAAACTAAAAAAAATACACAGTATAATTAAAAGTAACATAAGATCATTAATGAAAAAGTCATTGTCTGTCCCTAATGCCAGAATTCTTGCTTGACAAGAAAGAGGGAGGAATCTGGCATATTGAAAGAAGCTGTTGATTGAAAAATATTAAATTATACTAGAAGTTTCATTTTCATACATTATATGATTTAATACCACCCTACCAAAGAAAAGAAAATGTGTTTGTACCTTTTTTTGAGTCTTTATGGTGAAGAAAGAAAGCAGGAATGGTTTGGCAGATATTTTAGATTGTTTGCTTTAAAGTTGGGTTTTGTGCTTGTTTTTAACTGAGAACTATCATGAATAAGAAACAGTTGTTTTTCTGTGTTTTTTTCCTGGAGGATCCCTTTGTCTCAAGAGAACTAGAAAGGAATCTTTCACAAAGATTTTCTCTCAGTTGTGGTATTGCTGATGTCATGCAAAAATCATGAGTCAGCACTACAAAAGTCACGAGACTGCATTTAAAAAGTCATCTTTTAAAATATATATGTGGCATATTTTTTGAGCCTTTATGGTAAGTGTATGGCATATTTTTATACTTTTTCTGCAAATGGAAATCTTATTTTTCAAAACAAAGAAGAAAAAAGAAGAAACAGATGAGCTTTCTCAAAAATTTGCATGACTCCCAGAAATGGGTTTTTGAATAACATTTGAAGCATTACAAACATTGCAACATAATTGCAGGTGTTGGCAATGTGGCAATTATTTGTGAGAACTTTGATCTAAATTGAGGTCAATAAAAACAAATGAAAAAACTGATTGAAAGAAAAGCAAAGAAACCTTTCTTCGCATTTCAGAAGCCTGGGCTGCTATAATACCATTTGTTCTGCAGTCCTCCCAAGAAATCCTCGAGCACAAGTTCAGAAGAATAGGCCTCCTGTCTTTAAGGTTAAATAAAAAGACATATACACATCTGATTACCAGATACAAGATATAGTTAAATAATGACAAATAACACTTTGATTCTGGCAAAAAAAGAATAGGCAAACTAGTGCAGATGCTGCTGTTACAAAGATATAAGACCTTTACCACAGTTTAAAAGACAAAGACTATTTGAATCTAGCAACATGGTTTCTGGCCAGAAAAAGCTACAATTATTTTTAAAAATGTCACCTCATTCACATTCAATGATCACAGAAAATGGAAACATTTTAAGGAGTAATTGTAAACATCTGCTAAAGAAAAAATGAAAACATGACTAAGACAGAAATGAGCTGCCAACGTAAAGTATTGTGTGAACAAATCCACCGGAAAAACACCATTTCTGTGGACGGGTTCTATTTGGAATGTGAAAAAGTTGGTGATTATAAAAAAGATTAGAATCCACCTATAAACATTTTACTTTAAATCGGTCTGGCTGTCTACTCAGATATCAAGGAATGTGGCTACACTTGCATTTCTGTAGCAGCTTCGGCCCCTGCTGCTTCTCCTGCCTTGTTCCAACAGAAGCGTTTGCACAGGCACAGTGAACGGGACTCAAACTAATCTAACAATTTTTTTTTTTTCTTTTTCAGCTGGGTTATTTTTCAACAGGACCAGTTAAGAAGTCATCAATGGCAGTGCAGATGGTGATGACAGCTCATACAGGAATGCTGTTAGATTTCTAACCATTGCCTCGAAATAGTGATTTCAAACTTCAGTGCTGTAATGACAACGTAAATGAAGGTAAATCAGATTCTTCTGTTTCTTAGAAAGCGTTCTCCCAATCTGAGGGCAAGAAACAAGCGGAAAGCATCCATAGATCTACACCTCAGCACAGCATTTAAAGTTGTTGAGCAGCTTGCAGGACACCGGGCTGCTTTGTAAGATCTATCGACTCCAGCACAGAGAAACAGAATGACTGAGTTAACACAGGAGAGAAAGTAAAGGCGTGAAGCACCCAATTTTTCAGGTATAGCTATGCCAGTTAAAGGTGTTTCCATGAACAGCTCATACCACTGATTGTAGAGATACAATACCACATGTCCTCTGGCACAAGCAATCATGTGCACATCTTCTAAAATACTGCAGGCAGCCTGGGTTTGCTGAAGTCATCTTTTCTTAATGCCAAACATTACATCTATAAGCAGCCATTCTGATTGAAAATCTTTTATCACCATCCATTGGTAGAAGTTTGCAACTCCCCCCAGTTCTGATGGCTGACCAGTTCATTTGAATTATTCTTAATCTACCCCTTTCTGTAATTGGGGAAAATCAGACAGATTATATGCAGCTGTGGGCAGACAAGCTGTGCTGGGTTAAAAGGTTAGTGAGTACAGGTGTCTTGCATTGTCTTCCCATGCTGCAGCTTTCCCTGCCCAGAGTGTCTGTTGACTGTCTAGTATCTGGTTGAACAGCTGATATGTAGTCAACTTTTTGGGTTCCCCCCCCCCCCCCTTCTTTTTGTTTGGTTTTGTTTGTTTGTTTTAAACTGGATTAACCTGCTGTTTGAATTCGCTACATTGCCATAGGAATGCCTGCCCTTCTGCAGCATGGGGGCAACGCTGGGGAAACAAATACCTGCTGGCAAGATAGGTGTGATTCTTTGCTCCAATGCCAGTTTGAGTACAAGGCAAACCATCAATTAAAAAAACCAGGCCCACAGTCTTCAGAGCTGACCAGAACCATGAATGGGAAAAGGAACTTCCAGGAAATGGGAGTTCTAGAAGACTCCTAGAGACCTTGCTGATCAGCTCTCTAAAAAAAGCCCTCTGAAATTATACGAACAGCAAAGTAGCTTGATGTCCGTGACTCATTATAGTTCATGCTCAGTCTATGTGCTGGTTATATTGCTAAATTTATAAGAACTTGGAACCCTGAAGAACGATTGTGATGGTGGAGGGTGGGTGGTATTTAATGTTATGTTTATCATGTGCTCTTAAATCTCAAAATATGTATATAGGTGTTCGGGGACGTATATTTTTGTTGCTGGATGTCTAGAAATTAGGTATGTGGAGACCTGAGGACTCTGAGCATGTTGCCTCTGTTTGCGTGTCAACTGAGTCTGTGCTCTGGAAATATAGCAGTAAGCCCAATTTGCTTAAACTCCAGAGCAATCAAAGGCAAATACTCATGAAAAGCATCTTTCTAAGGGATTTCATTGGAATATGGCACAGGATTTCATAAGATCTATGAGAAGTCTTTTTGAAGATCTTAAAAATCTATGAAATATGGAATGCATACTTTCAAACTTCATTTTTCTTTTTAATAGTTTGGCAATGGACAGTTGGATGCTGGTTTTAGCCTGTGGCCAGGAAGACAGTAACAGCAGTTATATAATAAATTGGCAAAGAACCAGCTTTTGACATTCTCACAATGAACTGCAAGCAAGCTAGTGTTTCCCAAGAAGGTTATTCCATTCTTTTTATCTAGGTTGAAGAACCCAAAACAAAAGCTATTTCCCAGCTCTGGAATCCTCACTATTGATAGAAGATGATTCTGTATAAAGAATACAGGTAAAAATAACATTTTTACTTACTTTTAAGGAAATAAGAACTTCCAGAGGTGTCATAAGACTAGTAAACCTTATTAAACTGGGATTATCATCCTGAATACCTGTAGATAATAGGAAAAGAAATGGTGTTCAAACCTACCATTTGAATTAAGTACCTGCCCTCCAGGTTCATGGTGCGCTGCCTTCATTAAAGCCATAGGTCACAAGCCATGGGTTCCATGATATGTTAAGCCTGGCTTTAGGCTCCTATTACTGCATCAAAACGGCGCAATGAAATGATGCAAAGTATTGAAATGGACTAAAGCCACCCTGTTTGTTCAAAATTTGTTTAAAAACTTTTGACTTTTTACTTGCAGGCTTTATGCGTGACTAGAAAACATCTTTCCAACATCTAATTTTAATCCTGTTTAAGTATTACTCACCATTTTTATCATAGAATGAAAACTGTAGAGCAGGCAAAAACCACATATATGGTATGCTTTGGCTGTTTTCACAGAATTGTCACTGTAAGCCTATGACTAAGAAATACCAATCATGCATACTGAGGAAGTATTGATCATAACAGATCTGTTATTAACAGTAGTGGAACCACAGCTGTCTAAAGATGTAAGTCTTTATTTTTCTGCTGAGTCAATTATACCTGTCTAAAACTTCGTCCACTGCTCTGACTCCTTCTGATATATTTGATTATCCTACGTAAAATACCAGAAAGTAGAAAAAGAAAGTATAAGTTTGAAGATTAATATTCTCCCATGGTCTGTGTATTTTGAGTATAACATTGCTCAAACCATGATTACAAGCTTTTTTTCCCAACTTAAAAATATTTGCATTGTAGAAGCTAGTTTAAAGAAAAATGACTAGTTAAATAAAAGCTGTATCTCTCAGTGCTATTTTGTGTTTCTCCATTGTCTCTCCACTGCTCTTATCAGATGGAAACCAGAAGAATGTTTGTTTTAATAGCTGATTGTAAATGTGACAACCCGTACTTTCAGTGGTGGTATTTGTTAGTTTTAGGGAACAGAGATACGGAGATGTTAGAGGGCAAAATAAGATACCTGTATTCTTGCATGGGCTTCAGTGGGAGTCCCAGAAACTGCATGAGGGTACAACCTTTTTATTTTCTAATCATTAAATTTATCTGAGTTTTATGAGCCAACTACTTTTTTGTTATTAAACCAAAGTTAATCCGGAATAACTTTGTGTGCATCAACAGTGTTGTTCAGATATGCACTATACCAATTAATGTGGAATTGTGCCTGCTGGACAGAGTTGTTACTGGGATTGCCACCTTTAAGACACAGTTTAGGAATTCAGCTCAGTAAAAGACACAGTGCAGGTATTATACTGACCTCATATGCAGACACTTTGCTTAAAATACACAAAATTAATGACATGGAAATTTTTTTCTTCAGGGCCATAATGCACTTTTTTCCAGTAGGAGGGAAACAAAATTGGAATGTGATTGATGAGTCAGAAGGATATCAGTCTTTGTTACTTGCTCGGAAAGCTTGGAAATAGGAGAAGTGACAGCAGAATACAGCCTTTTTATTTTCAGTACTGCGATATACTTTGTGTCTGAAGATACAGACTTTGATTTTTTTTTTTTTTTTTTTTACTGTCTTGGTTCATCTGCATTGGACGGCAAAACAGATTCATTCTAGCATTAGCATGGCTTTCAGCTCTCCCATATCTAGCATAGCATGTCCTTTATGCTAACTGGATCTCTACCAGTTTCAATGGGCAGTTTTAGTTCATGTGAGGAGAAGGGATTGAGCACAGTTTTCTAGCCTGAGCTCTTTACAGCAGTGCTAAAATCCTGTGTTTGGATGCTAACATCATCACAATAGTGAATGTGAAAGTCTTTCCATTCTGTCAGTGCAAGGCGGTGCGTGGCACCTCAATATCGTCCCAAGGGTTCCCCTGCTTGCATACGGGGCTCCCAAGATTCCTAATGGCCCTGTTATTCGTATGCAGCCTTAGCGTAAGCACGACATCAATATTAACAGCATGAACGCATCACTCTGGTTTTGCTTTAGAAAAACTGGATAAAGGAAAATGACATTTCATACACAAAGCTGACATCCAGAGACTGCATAAAGACCCAAAAAGTCTCCCTAGGTTGACTTAGGAAAAAGATTAGGACCGTAGTTTGACTCTTCATCCTGATGATGCAGAGCTGTTAGTCTGGGGGTTACTTTTGGTTTGTTTTGGTTGGTTTTTGTTTTGGGTTTGTTGGTTTTTGGGTTGTTTTTTTTTTTTAACAGTTAACTTTAAGAGGAAATAATTATAAAAGGTCTACATGTTTACTTTTAAGCACAACATTTTTTCCACTCTGCCCCAAGTCTGACATTTTAATGACCTGCTTTGCCTTGCTTTTTACTGGCAGCATATATTGAAGGGGTATTTTATGTACAGTTTTAACATTTGAACAACAGAGCTCCATGTTCTGTCACTCTTTTATGTTGTGAAAAATGTCTTTCAAGTTTTTATTTCTTTTAATTGCTTACTAATTTGAGGGCATTTTTGCAAATGTCTTTAGCAACTTTCAGATTTATCATTGGCAAGGGTTATTAATTTAAGAAGAGCAAGCAAAGTAAAGGGTGCATATATTTTCACTCAAATTACTATCCTAAATGACTCCATGGGGGGTTTCTTATAGGGGTCACTGAAAGGCAGAAAGGAATGTTTTTACTTCTTTGCTTTGTCACAAAAATTAGGTTACAAGGGCTATAAATGCAGGTAATACATTTTATTACTAGATTTTCCTCTGTAATGAATATAACATTTCTTCTTTTCATATAACGATACCTACTGAATGTCTTAGTACTTAGCATGTTTACTCTTACCTTTAACAAGGGTCTAAAGTAATTCCCCTTTACAAGGCTTGCAAGAAATCTGAAGGCAAGAAAGAAACCCTGTATGGCAGGATTGCTGCTGGAAGTGGAAGATTGAAGGGGGACACTGTCTTTGCCCGCTGCCAACAAGTTCATCAATAATACCAATCCTTGAGTAGGTGAGGCAGCGAGAAGCAAAAACTAAAACTGGAGAAGTCACAAGTCTGAATCAGAAAGACCAGAAAATTTTGCAATGCAAAATACAAAATTGGTCACACATTTTCTTGCTATAAAACACATCGGTCTGTGCCAGTCTGCCAGAATCCACATTTACATGATTCTCTAGTTCCAAAAAAAGACGTAGTCTTGCTATTGCTTTGAGATTTGGGCCACATTGTTAAACAGGGATAAGCAGCTCCACCTCAGCGAGGCTGCGCTCTTTAACATCTGATCCAGTGAGCTTGCTACAGTTCTTCAGTAGGACTAGGCTCACAGGGCGCTCTCTTCAGGGGATTACACCTCCTTCCCAGCTTTGCTCTTCAAGAGGGCATTAATATTCTCTGAAAGGCAGCCACTCATCTGTAGCTCTGTAAGGCCAATCTACTTTGATCTTAGCCTCAGAAATAGAATGATGAGGGATAAGAGTTCAAAGTATGAGAAGAAACTCAATATGCAAAGAATGTACCACATCTTAATAAGTAATGAGAATTCCCTCCATTGTTGGTGTTGTAAGGAAAAATAGTTTAATATCTTTATGGGATTAGGACTCCACAGTACTTTGCTAATGAGTGGCCAGAGCTATTAAGATTTTACTTATGTCTCCAGATAGGCTGGCAAACAAACATCAATAAACAATGGCAAGTCTAAGACTGGCTATTAAGATTTTGATCTGGCAAGTATTTTATTAATGTGGCTAACATGTTGAGTTATTCCAATAGAGCAAATATATAACAGAATTTCAATCTTTTCCTTACAAGCAATTTGAGGATTAAGGAAATTACCAGTAATGAATGGCGGCTTTTTAACAAAGTTTATCACAAATGACCCTGGATTGTGAAGTGTTTGCTATTCAAGCAGGCAGAGATGGACAGGAGATTCAGAAAATTACCAGTGAGGACAAAATTCCTTCTTTTTTACTAGTTTACTCAGAACTGAGGAGATATCATTCATATGAACATTTAGCCTGCATAGCAATGACAAATACCAGCAAATTTAGCTTTCATAAGTGTATTTGAGAAAGATTAGCACACACCATTCAGTTCAAGTTTTAGTTTTTAGGTTAGCTGCCTTTCATATTAATCAGCTTTGTTTTTTTCAGGGCTGCCTTTTCTGTGTAAGAGCAGTGGGTGAATGCCATGTTTAATAACCCCTTACACCGACTAATTCCTTTTTCCAGCAATTGTGTGGTTTCCAAAAAAATTAAATTTGTATAATTGGTAGAAGAAATGTACAAATGAATGTTGTTTGTCCTTAAAGTGCTAGAGAAGCTTATGTTTCAAGGAGTCACGTAGCCCTTTCAGGACCTTTTACTGTTCCCCAAATTCCTTTTTATTTATTTTTCCAAGTCCTGTAAGTATAGTAGGATTTAAGGTCAGCACAAGATACTTTTTCACTTGATCAGCTCAGATGCCAATTGTCACAATGAAGTATAGCAAGCTAAGGAGAGTGAGATATTTCACATGCAAATTCTGATTTTCTGAGTGTGATGGCAGGATTTACTAGCAAGGATTTTTGTCAGGTCAGTGTTGAAACTTTGTTTCCTTATTCACTTTTTATGACTGATAAACAGGCATGCCATCTCTCTCTAGCATCGGTCCAGCTACCTAGAAACAGGTTACTAAATTCTCTGTTGTACAGACAGACAGCAATTTCATTTTCCTTTCGGAAAATGTTTGAGAAGTGTCCGTGACTTGTACAATAGATGCCAAGCATGAAAAACTTGTCAGTCAAGAGAACGTCACCCCATAAATGTCCCTAACAGCTCTTTCCTCTTTTCTGATTTGAAAGGAGAGTAGCTTTAATTAATTTATTGGTCAGCATCTGTTTAACAGGCATTTGTGTGATGGGTTTCTGAACACACCTGGTCTATTTTTTAATGTAACCTCCAAAAAGATTGTGATCTTATTTTTAGCTTTAACCTTATAAAAATGTAACAGCACAAAGAATTCTTACAGTGACTAAACTTTTTTTTTTTTTTTTTATTTAAATCCCAGTTTCAAAGGAATTTAGCTATGACCTGGATTTTAATTTTCTTGGGGATTTTACTAATGCTTGAGGGGGAAAATCTGGTACATTTTCAGCATATTAAATACCTGTTTGTGTCAAAGTAGTCATTAGATGTCTAATTCATTTGATTACAGTATAGTGATACAGCAAGGGGTATGTCTGGATATTTATCATCTTCAGCTATGCTATCATTAGAATATGATTTCTTAATTTTCATTATTGGGACATGCTACAGTAAATGCACCTAAATATTGCTCAATTTTTAAACCGCTTAATTATCCTGTCATTGGTGCAACGTTATTCAATTTTACACTAAAATTGTTTTCCTGGAGACCTAAGCTAGATTCAAATAAACTGTTCATTTTTGGCAACCAGGAAGAAATGGAGTCCTTGTAAAAATTGGACTTTGGAGTGAGGAAGTTGGCGATTTTTTTCATTAGTTTCATAGGGCTCATTGTTCCTATTCTGGAAACTTTATAGCTGCAATCACCTACGGCTAGAATCTGATTTTTACTGAGGTGCTATAATAATTATACTAAGTGCTTTCTGTTTGTCACTGACAAACAGCAATCCTTGAATGTCACTTAAGGAAAATAGAAACTTTTATATTGTGGGTTAGTTTCCAAAACTTCATGGTTTGAGTTCTCAGGAATAAGTGCAAGCTTTTCATCAAATAAAACCAAGCCAAAAAAACTACCCTAGGCTTTGCATATAACCAGGAAATCTCTCAAACTCTTGGACATATTCACAGAGATGTTCAGGGCAGTGGGGAGGAATATATGAAAAAGAACAAGAACTTGCAGAAACTTTGAGTTCCTTAAATAAAATATTTTGCTAAGAAACTTAAATATGACTTACTGAGAACTGAAGGTTGACAAGTTTAACTAAATACTGTAATAGCAAAACAAACAAACAAAAACCTTTCAGTTCATTTGTGGATTAGCAGTTAATACTCTGAAAGCCACAAGCTACAGCTATCTGTGCTGTTATAATCCAAAAGAAGAACTCTACATTTTCTGTTTTTCAAAGGAAGATCTTAATCACCTCTTTGTAAGCCACCAAACCCCTTATTAAAAGTCTGGGCCCAATCCTCCCTTGAAAGGGTGGCCCCAGCAAACTACGGTCTTTGATCCTAAATTGAGAACAACTCCCACTGAAGGTAACGGTATGCGATTAAGGACTGCAGAATTTGGGCCACTGACATTAGTGAGACTGGTTGCTGCCGTGAGTAAAGAACAATTTCATAAGATTAAGGACCATTGTTGTGTTTAGTATCTGTACTCTTATTAACTCTTCTTCATTATTTATTCAGCTTAAATAAGATGAACAATATTACCTCGTTGTCAATATCAACGTTATTCAGTGGAAACTAGAGTGAAAATGACTGCAGTGATTTTTTTTTAATTAAAACTTATGTTTATAGCATAAATACTATGTAATGTAAAAACTATTAATGATACAGTTGCTAGTCTTGCTTTTTGATATCATGTTTTTTAAATAAGTTCCTGACAATCTGAATCATTAAAGTTAATTTTCTGTTAACTTTAACTCAGTCCCACACACATAGAAATTGTTTTTCTGGTGTACTAAATGTGTCCTAGTAAGTCCATTCAGCAAGGGGACCTAGAGAGCTGGGCCCAGCCACCTGTTTGGGCCTGGCACAGGGTGCTGTGCCTTCCAGTTGGGAGGGAGGGAAATAATGGAACATTATCCCCCAATTCTTATGTGCAATGAGGGTACATATAGTATAATACTAACAGCTGGGCTGGGCTGTTCAGTTAACGTCTGCAACTGAACCAGAGTAAAAGTCTCTCTGCTATAAATGGGTTAGGATTTCCTCCATCCTTAGGGACTGGGGAGATCCTTCAGCTGACCTGTATGTTCTCTCTGTAAGAATGTAGGTAGAAGTACTACCCCGCAAGCTTAGGGATGTTAATTTTTTCTGAGGTGGGGAGGATGTCCGAACTGGATTGGTTTGCTTCTCTGTAACTTCAGTTTACCTGCAAAAACAGGCATTGTGACAGCTGTGACATCGAGGTAGCAGAAATATCATTTGGGGATTTTAAAAAAAAAAAAAAAAAAAAAGACATTTAACTTGCTCTACCTGAATTTGTAAAAGTCTTGCAGTGGTACATAGCTGATTTCAGACTTTTGTGTTTGTCGCAGATAGGAAATGTTGAAAGAAGCTGGAGCTTAAACAGCTTAGCTCTTTCCTTTGAGAGGAAATAGAATTAGAACCTGCATGTGCTTGGCTTATACATCATAATACATTTTATTATTAGAATTATAAATTAGGCCCCTGGGCACCAAAATACAGCATAACTAAAAACATAACTAACCAAGGTAAATTGATGCCTGCCCTAATATATTTTACCATCACAGAATACCAGAGACTGCTTCTCGCTCTGAGCCCTCCACTCTTAAGTGGGTCTATTGGCACCAGTATTATACTGGTATAACTAGTCTAGGACTTGAATCTGAGCCACACTCTTGGTTTCCATCCACTCATTGCAACTGGAGAGTCTTGTAGGTTTTTGGCCGACTTTCACCTTCTACAGGTGGCGGAAGGCCAGCTGCAAGTGTGTTTATTCTCATTAGCTGTACAATAAGCCCTGAGCTTTTCAGTGCTAGTGATGGAAGAGAGAAGAGATTATCTTCTGTGTGTGTGTGTGTGTGTGTTGTTGCACATCTTTCCATGCTGGCATTTAGCGGTGCCATGATTCAGTGGTCCAGGAGTCATCTTTTACTTAGCATTTTCCATAGGATCAGCAGTCAGAAAAGCTGTGAGAGTGATACAGTCCCATTTCCTTGATATTATGCAGTTATCCAAATCTGTAAAAAGGGGGGTAGTAACACTACCCCACCAACTTGTGCTTGATGACTATAATCATGAATGTTTCTGAGGAGAGACAGTTATTTGAATCAAATTGGTTGCCGCCTTTGTACCTTCAGTTTATCTTGTGAAAATACTGTCAGAATAATATATGCTTCCTTTATAACCAAGAAGTTCTACTCTTGATCGATAGGACTTACATTTCATTTGTCAGGTTAATGAATTATTAGTCTTCCAGGTTTTTTTAGTACATTTCAGTCTCTTTTTATGCAGCAGACAGCTGTGACAAGGCTGAGGTGGAAAAGTAGCCTAAGCCCTGGTGCTAAATAGGGACCGGTATTCTTAGATCTCACTGGGTGCTCCTTATATGACTAAGGTGGAAGTACTTAGGCTAATGCCAACAACTGCAGCCAGAAATGATGCTGGGAGAGTGCCCTAGTGCTTGGGCTTGACAGTTTGAGACAGTGATTAGACCTGGGAATTCAGTGTAGCCCTGATAGGAGGGTCCAGGGCTGGGAAACATATTCTTTGCTAGCTGAAATGTTTCAACTATATAGCAAAGAACCTTATGGACTTGAGTTCTCAGAAGGTCAGCTAACGGGGCTTTAAAACCACAGTATGGAACCTATGTCCCTGCATGTCAGGATTGTTGCTGCAGACCAAACCATGCAGCTCTCTGGAGCTCCAAAGAAACTGAAGTTCATAAGGGCCGGGATTTGGCTTTCCAGGTTGGACTGCTATTCCAGTTGTGCGCAGCAAGCTGTATAAAACTGGAGAATAAAGTAATCATAAAATGCAATGGTGGGTTTTTCTGCCTACCAGTGACAAGATTAAGTGCTTTGCATTGTCCCCTCAAGATTTTATCAAGTAATTTTTTTTTTTTTTTTCCTTCTGAATTTACCTTTACTTTGGGTTCATAGGAGGAAAATGAAGATTTCACATTCGGTAAGTTGCTTTTGTTCCATAAACATTAACTATGCATGTTAAAGCTGTCCTAGGGCAATCCTGATGTCCACACAGTAGTGTTTTCATCTTTTCTATAAATATTTGTAGTTGATCATGCATTACAATAGAGCATTCCTCTCTTTTGACTTTGCCCTTTTTTTAGCTTGTTCATCTGATTTGCACAGAAGGGGGAAGAAGTTTTTATGGAAAAGATAAACTGCAGACTCAACTCTGTGTGTGTACGTTAGTAAAGTCTGGTGAAAAGCTATTTATGGATTTTAGTAAGAAGGCATTGTCTCCATTTTTATGAAGCTAATGAAATCTTTGGGGTTTTGTTTATCTACATACAAAGTTCTGTGGAAAAAAATGTAAGTGGGAATGACAAGTAAACATCAGAAGTAAAAAGTTAGCTTAAGTTCTATTACTGCATTTTAAATGTCATATTCATCTTCTTTCATTTCCTCTGTGAACACTTCCTCCAATTTGTGTATGCTATTATATTTCAAAAGTTTTTCACCAATAAATGGTAGTCTTCTGATGTAATTCATGCTTTAAATACTTTGCTGCTCTTGGTACCCAAAAATGCCAGCAGTATTTCTGAGTGCCTTAGACTTTTTGAATAGCCAGAAAAATTTTGTGAATCACAGAAAAAGATGATCCAGTCTCAGTGAAACAAAAACTTGTTTGTAGGATTGAGCATTAATATTTTCAAATTCTTTCTAGTATATAACTTTATGCCATAATATTATTTCCAGTTTTGTTCAAATATTGCCTAAGCCAGCAGTCAGAGCACCCTAAACTAGGCAGTTCCAAAACCAGGCAAGCATTTTGGCAACTTGTTGTCACTAGATTCTAAGTAGAATCCTCCTATTTGTTGATTACTAAAACAACAGAAGTTCTTCAGTGGGGAAAAAAAAAAAAAACCAAACAAATTTGTAATTTTTTTTTAATTAGTAGCAGGTCTAGTTAAAAGCTTAAAATGATTTGACATCTGCATATGTCCTTTGCATGATCCGAACTTCATGACAGGCTTTGCAAAGTAACTTAAATGTGACACAAAATATAGTAAACTTTCTCTGGGTTCCACCCTCTGTAAGTTTATGGCAATTTTGTATCTGGATTCAGATCTCTAATCATTTAAATTAAGCTAAGCTCTAGAAAGCTAAACTCTATGTATTTTTTTTAAAGTAAATACTATTGCATTTGTTATGTGAAAAGTCTGTACATTTAAAAAAATTATTTTAGAAATAAGCATAGGAAGGCTTTAGTTCTGTATGGAGAATGTACTGCTGTAGTTTTTTTAAAGGATTAATTGAACATTACTGGTCTAGTATCACTGTCTTTTCATTTGTCTTTCATCACTATGCCTTTCAATACCATTCATCTATGGACTAATGCAATGCCCGCTGAAGTCAATAGAAGTAATTCAGTTGACATCAATGAACAATGAATCAGGCCCTTTAAAAAGAAGAAGAAACTAGAGTTTACAAGGGTTAAACAGAGCACTGAGGAAAAATACTCTGAGACAGGAATTGTGACTTCTCCTGTGTCCACCTGGCACTTCTCTGCCATGCAGAATACCGACAAAATAAACTGATAGTCAGTCTCCACTGGTAGCACTGAAGGCAGTTTTGCCAGTCAACATCTGAATTGTTTTTCTATACAAAACCTTAGTAGGTATCAATAATTGTAATACACAGTAAAAATCTGTTCAGATAGATGTCATTGGTGCAGATGTTGAAAATCTTTTATTTTGCTTCTGCCCAGTCTTTTCAAAGAACTCATACTTTGCTATCAGTCTTTCTTTGTTCTGATTAAGTTGTAATCACTCAAAAGCAGATTCAGAAGCTCCCCCTCCTTCCTTCACAGAGACTGTGTTTGTTTTATACCCAAATGTGACATTGCACACTGGTGCAATCGAAAAAGGCTGCAATGATCAATTGAGGGCCCAATCAAAGCCTAACAGATAGGCAGCCATTCGTTGCTGTTTGATATAAAAGGTGTTTTATTTCTCATCACTTTTTTGTCACTGAAAGAATGCTTCCTATGTGCAGATTAATTAAAGTGTAAACATTAAATATTGATTGATGCATTATCAGCATGGAGCAGTTGCCTCCACTCAGATTGATTCCTGCAGTGATTTATTGTCATATTTGTGGAGTCATTTCACTCGATAACAAAGAGAAATAGCCTGCTCCCTCTACCTTTCAGGCTTGCTTTCTGGCTCTTGCACTGCACCTCCTCATCCTCAGTGAATCCCATTCTTCGCCTGCTGGAACTAACACGCCTCACCATATTTTCAGGAGAAAAGTTCAGGGCTTTTTATTTTGTCATTTGCATAGCAAGTTTATAGTTCAGTGGGAAGCTCGCAGACCTGTGCTCTCAAATGGAACATCTCTGGTTAACACTTTCAGTCCCTGTCCCGCTCAGCTGCTTTCCCTGACCCTGCTCAGGCACAACTTTGCAAGCACACGTTCAAATTATTCAGATTAACTCACTTGACAGAAAGGTGAACTTTCAACACAGTAACATTGTTTAGGTCAATTTTATGGCTAAATTATCCAATTAGTTACTCTGAGTAGGAGCACAGCCACACAATAGCATATCAATTTAAAGAATTTCAGGTTTTTACTCTCATTTTTGGACAAATGCATAGAAGAGGCCTTCATTCAAGTCTTGTGGAGTATTTAAAGTAAAGCAAGGTTTTGTGGGATATTATTGAGCATCTGGATTAGAAAATCCTTTAAAAAACCTGTATTAAATTTCTGTGTTTTAGAAGTGGATTCAAACCAGATAGTAATCCAAACCCCTTCACTCTTCTTCCCCAAAGTCTTTAACATTCTTACTGTGTGTTCATCTGCATCAGGGATGGCTATTACACAGCACCACACGTTGCACACAGCCATCTGTGGCAAAAGGAGCTGTAGCCCCTATGTCATGTATTTGTTCAAAACCGCTGTATTCCCTCCTTCTCCGTGTTTTCACTGGGAGGATGGTCATTCAGCATGTTTACAGCCAGAAACTGCCTGTTCTGGCTGCATGTACCCTCAGTGACCCAATCAGCTACAAAAGAAAATTATTTGTGAAATTGCTTTGTTCTGCAGTAACAAAACTTAATCTCTTACATACAAGGGTTTCGTTTAACATTCAGAGAATTAGATTACTCAAAATCTGCTGAAATCAAATGTATGAGTAAGACCACAAAACAACTGGTTATCTTGATTCAGTCAGCCAATGAAACATTAACCTTTGGTCACAGTATCAACAAATGCTAAACTTGTGAATTTACTGCAGCAGATAATTTCACTCCTAGACCTGCAGGAAATCATAGGAATGGTTTCCTACATAAGCAGCAGCTGTGCCAAACTGATTCTGTAAGAACTGCGTGCTATGATTTCTCTAAAAGGCTGTTGCAAAAATTGTACGAGACTTCATTAAGATAGCTTAGTAAAAGATTCACTTGTACTGCTGCAATTCCTGACCATCCCTTGCCCAACAGCACTTTATTTAGGATGTTTTGATATTTTACAGATGTACCCAAACCTGGGAGAAAATGGTGTTATTCTAGGTCCTTCTTCCCCATGCTTTTTCTACCAGATGCTCTATCTGTCCTCTTTCTGCTCTGTCATTATCCATTCCAAGCCAAAATTCCTCCTTTTCACATTGGCTTGCTGACATCTGGGCAGTCACACCTGAATTTGGCACTCCTAAAATTAAAAAGCAAACCAACCAACCCTAAGGTATTGCAACAGTGTGCCCATCTGGATTCCTTCAAAAGACGGCTCTCGCAAGATCACTTTTCCCCTTCTCTTTGTTTGCTGTTGCCCTTCCTACCCACTGAACAACACCATTGTCACTTTTTGTTAGATTGTCAGCCTTATTGAAATTGTCAGCTTCGCTGGTCAAGGACCTTGCTTTCCTGTTTGTCTTGAAACGGCTGTGCAAACCAGCATGGCTGTACAACCACCACTGCTACAAATGCAGTGCTCTAAGCCCACATGCTTGCAAGACTGCTGTAAACAAAACCTATTGTCACTGCAATTTTTGTAGAGTACATTTACATTTTTATAAAGCCTTTTATTCAAAGATTCTAACGCATTTTGTGTAGAAATACAGACATGTTCTTAAATTGCTCTAGTTATTTTTAGATTAAAACGTATCTATGAAAATAGATTAACACTTTTTATATGACAGATAAAGACTTTCTAACATAATATTCTGTCTGAATTGCATTATCGTTGTTTAGATGGGGCTACACAAGAACAAATTAAGAGAGATCTCAGTTGCAAAGGATCTGTTATGCAGGTCAAATGTGGACCTGAGAAGCATGCACAGAAGTGTTCCCTCTGGGTGACATTAGAGCACCTTTGAAAACAATTGGAAAGCTTCTGTTGACTTTAATGGGCCCAAGCTTTCCTTCTTCTATCCAGTGGAAGACCTTTAGAGATGCTTCTACGCAACTTGGACCTAATCGTAACTTAGCGTGTAAGCACGAGTGGTTCCCAGAAGGAAGCAGTCCCAGGGAGGACATCAGCTTTTGAAGAATTAAGGGCTGTGACTCTGTTGTGGTTTGTCCTGATGTGAGTGAGCCAGAAGGGCTTGGTAACTGCAGGTAGCTTTTCAACTGTTTGTCTTGATCTTTGCTTTAGGTCTTTTTCAGTAAGGTATCCAGCTAAGCTTGGTATAAGTGTAGTAAACTACTAAAACTAGAGTTACACTAGTTGGGTTTCTACTTAGAAGAAGCAGTGCAGGTCAGTGCACAGCAAGTCTGTATGCTTAATTTATTTCTCTCTTAGCCCCCACAAATGTTCCTAACTGACTGTGGCGGGCAGCGAAGTAGAATGAACAGATATTAGGAATATGTGGAGAAAGCATGGAACAGAGAACAGAAAATAGATCTTTGTGATAGGTTGTAAAATCATTTTGTAAAAGCAGTGTATGATGTAACACTGTGTCTCAAGTATCATCCTCCAGGGCCAGATTCTGAAAGGAATGAGGTATTTGTGAATGGACCTTTTCCCTTAGTGTGCCTCACTGCACCTCACTGTTACACAGCTGTTGTATAAAAGCCATACAATAGTTAAGAATGAGAATTTTAAATTATTTAATTTGTTTTGGTGTTTCAAATAAGATGAAAACTTGTTTTTTTCCTTATATGCTTTCACAGGATCATAGGATAGTTCGGGTTGGAAAGACACATGTCTTAGAGTACTTCTCTTGAATTCTGATTAAGGTTTCCTTTCACCGTGGACAATTAAATCTGACATGAAGGCGTACAAAAAGATGTTTGTTAAGGATTTAGAAAGCTCAGTACTGACCTAGATGCTGGAATTTTAGATCTGTTCATATACATAGGGATTGTAAACATATACTAAGGACTCAAACTCACAAGAACTTCCCCTCTCAAAAAAAAAAAAAAAAAAAGGTAAAAAAGTTGTGATGATGAATACAAGAAGGCTGCAGCCCTTCCTGTTTTACTGACTGACTGATCTGCAGTAGGAGTTGGGTATTAATTCAAACTGGTCTGCTAATTTTCCATATGAAGTTACAGTTGTATGACCTTTGCAACTGAGTAGACTCTATATATAAATTTAGATTAGCATATCGATGCAAATTACCCTACTGTTTTCTTGTATCTCTATAAGACCTGCCAGATGAATACTGTTGCCCTAAATTGTGATATTTCCTTTCCAAAAATTAGTTTACCATTTTTGTGGCAACAATTACAGGTTGCATGAGAATGGTGTGTTATTTCCTGAAATTGTGTGTAATTTATTCTTAAGAGCTAGAAACATAGTTTTGAAGTTAAATGCGTATCGTCTTTGCAACTGTTCCGATCATGTTATTTTACATTTCCTGAAATACCTTTGAAGTTAAATGCAAATTAGGGGAAAATATTACAACTTGTAGAGTGACCAGTGTCTGATTATAAGTAATATAATTAACTCCATCCTTCACATAATGTTTATCTTAATAATTATCCAATGTACTTTAGAACAGTTGAAATGATTAGTGATTCTTTCCTTGGGGGGAGTGGTTAAGTTTATTTATAAGGTCTATTTTTTATTCACTTTCTGGGTCACCAGGACTGAATATTTTAAACATCTGTTGTACTAATTAAAAAATTATTGAATGTTAATTATAAGCTGATACAACTGCCATTGCTCAAAATAGTCTTTTATGATCATCTTCTCTAGTTCTTTTTTACATTCAGTACTTTGCCTCACCAAAAATGGATTGGTTTTATTATTTGAATTTGAATTTTATTATATTTAGGACCATGAAATAGATTGATAAGGCACATTTATCCTTTCTTTGACTATTCTGTAGTCTACAAACATGAGATGGGATTTCAAATTAACAGAGTTCTATTAGGAGAAACTATTTCAGCCCAAAAATAAGCTTTTTCATTCTTAGGCTATAACTCGTATTATGACAGAAATTAACATTTTTGTGACCTGTAATTAACTGTGTCTCCTCACGCTATAAATAAAATTTGGCAGCTATAGCTGGAGTCAACTGTATCTTGAGGTCTAGTTATCTGTAGCTGTTTTTTATTTATAGCTTTTTGTATTTGCTAATGACACTGCAGAGTTCAGGGATGCAGACAATAAAGAGTACAAATAAAATCTGTGGCTGGTGTCTGCAGCCCTGTTCCATTTCGTTCCTGCAGTGGCATCAGAGTTTCCTCAAATTCTTCCTGTGCTTGGAAATCTCTGGGGTTAGTGTTTAAGTCTTTGATGCTGCTAGCAATTCCAGTCTGCACCATTAAAACTGCATTTTCTAACCATCCCTTGGTAATTGTTGCAAGGACTTAGACAAGTAAGACTATCCAAAGGCATCACTAAGGTCAAACTGTGGTAGAAAGTGCTCTGATTTTATCCTGGAGATTGATGCTTGTATCACCTTTTTTTCGATTCAGCAGCTGGGGTTATAAAACGTACTTGCAATCACTGATAACATGTTAGATCAGACTACAAGTTGAGTAACACAGTATTTTATACACTGTGTGTAGTTTTACCTAATGCAACAATAAATCAGTGAAGGCAGAGGTCTTTTGTAAATTTTAATGAAAATTCAACTGCTGAAAATATAGTTACTCTTGGCTGAAGTTCTAGAAATATGAATTCACTTCAGTTCTTTAAAGCTGTAAAAATTGTTTTAACTACAAACTTTCTGAGAAGGCAGTAAAGAAACAAGCAATAAAAGAAGAGACAGTGCATTCAATATATTATAATTATTTTGTCATTGGCTATAAGCAAACTGAAGGGAGGGGGCCAGATGATAAAATGTACTTTGAGTTAGCTGTAAAAAATTCCCTTTACTGAGCACAATCTAAAAAAGAATCTCTATTCAGGAATGAGACAAAAGTTGGGAGAATGGACCCGTTGTACCATTTCATGGAAATAAAATAATGATAAAATTTAAAAATATTTACCAACTGATCAATAAACCACATTTTTTTATGCAAGTCCAGAAGGTTTAGTGGAGACCCTTTTTTGCCACAGATTACTATAACTACTGAAAAATATTATTTTATTTTCTTGCACTGAATTGTTATTTTGCAAAATAGCAGCTATATATAGTAAACCTAATTCATATTTATTAAATGAGTGGCACAAGAGGGAGCTGGGGGTATAAAAATAAAGAATATTAAAGAATATACCAGTATGCTGCTAAACTTCTACATCATCTTTCTTGTAAGTTTTAAAGCAATGTTTTTGTGAGATTAGCATTATTCTTTCCTAAAACCTGCCAACCTACAGAAACAGACCCAAAGTCAATACCAAGTGACAATGTTCATTAGAACACTGAAGATTTGAGCAGCATTAAGCAGAATTTACACTTGTTTTTTTGTCTAGAAGTCAAGCAGAAATACAGTTTATTCAGTTCTTCATTTTCCCAAGGTGGATTTTTGGTTGCTTGCTTTTTTACAAATTATGTCATGCACATATAGGATTTTTTTTTTTTTCAACATAAACTAAGAGATGGTATTCATTATTGCTTGTAGTTTGCTTGCTTTTCTGCTGTGTTTCAGATGTTTTTCTCAAATCTCATCCACTTTGAGTAGTACATTGTCTGGTTAATGGAGAGTTGGCTGAATTTTGACTTTGATACTTTCATGATTGATTCAGAGCAGAACTAATATGATCAAAATTTGAAAGAAAACATCTTTAAAAGGCTTAAAAAATTATACATCTTTTCATTATTATTAGTGTTTCCACACAGAAATTATGAATTATGCATATTGGGTTTTTTTCTTGTAGCCTCCTCACAAACTTAAAATGATTGTCAGAATAGCCTAGGAAAAGATTTAAAATCCGATTCTTAGATCTCATTTATATGATTCTCCATGTACAATGGCTTTAAGGAGTTGTTTCCAAATTATATTGGTGTCAGGCTAGAATCAAATAATCGCAGTTCAAGCACCACGCACACCACTCTTACCCACAAAATATCACTGGCTTTCAGGAACTCAAAAGGTACAAGTGGCGAGTTGCAATGTCTTACCTGCAGGTTTGAGGAAGTAGATTTTATTCCATTGCCTCTGGTGGCTCTATACCTGCATACACAAACAATACTTTTGTTTCAAAGTAGTATACATTATAACTAGTTAAAATGTATTTCCTAATATTTTTTCTCTTACAGAAACTGCATGACATGAACTAATTTCTGATCTCTACTTGGAGAATACCTAAGTAACTGTCAATGTACTGTCTATTTGTCATCCCCACCATGTAAACTCTTACTAAAATAATAACAGCAAGAGCAGTGGCCAAGAGATTTGTGTTTAGGCAGTTCATAAGAGCCTTGAGAAAGCCTATAGTAGTTTTGAAAAATGTTCTGTCTAGACTGACAAAAGTCAGAACTGTTCAGAAGCTACCATCCAGGAGAGGAATGCTGTATATCCTTTAGAAACTGTTGCTTTTCACAGACTACTTGGAAAAAGTTAGCATCAGTTTTGGGAAAGTATATTCCCTCATGTGTTGTGATATATTTCTGCAAAGCAAGCTTACTATCAAGCAGAACAAGTATTCCTATGGTTCCGCATCTGTTTCTGCTCAGTCAAGGTGCATCTGGGAATATATTTCCCCTTGCAGCAGCAGGTGGCGTTGAATAGCTCACGTTATTCTCACATTCCTAATCATTTTGTCTTACATGTAGTAAAAACTTCTCTCCCAAAAGAGATAATCTGCAAGAGAAATTCAAAAAGTCTTTATAGATGTAGCAGACTTTCTACATGACAAAAGTAGGGGTCACATTCTTCCAATTTTAATCACAATTAAAAATAAGACTATAAATAATATATTTAAGGAACAGCAACACCAGGTGTGATAGAGTAATATCTTAACTGCATTTTATTTTTCTATCCACAAAAATCTCTTGAAGCACCACAGAGTTCATGTTGTGATAAGGTTATGTTATCATGTACAGCACTCATGCACTCTGCAGCAAATTCACAAACCTGAGTTAGTTTTGTGGCATTCTTTACGCACTCTACCTCCATAGAGCAAAGGAACTGATTCTCCTCCCAAATACATTATCAGTGTGTCTTCACTGAATGTAGAGCAGTGTTGCAGATTTACGCTATGGTAAGTGAGAACAGAATGAGAATTAGCATCTTCTGAACTTCTTTCTGAACCTGTTTCTAAAAATCAAGGGGTGTTGCAGAAGCAGTTCAAAACAGACCTCCAAAAGACTTCTTAAGTTTATTTTTAAAATGTGACACACACGTAAAACAAAAAATAATTTATTTTTACCTGCACACAGGTAAAATTTAAGAACAGAAATCTTTTACAAGCAAATGACTATACATCAGTCTATAATCAGTCTTAGCACTGATTATAAGTATTTAAGAAATCCATCCATCTTTCTTTCATCAACAGTCAGAGTTTTCCATTTGCATATCTAATAATTTATGGCATGGCCTGACCCCAAGCAGTAATTGAACCAATAGATCTTCAGCCTAGATTTACTCCAGTCTGGCTGCCACAGTAATGTAACTCTGCAGGAGTTTTGGATTACTCCAAATGCCATCTCCTCTTCTGAGAGGTTGACAGTCACAGGCAAAATTTAACCTCCCAAATGTCAAGGCAAAAACTCTATTGCCTAATTTGAATAATTCTCCTAAGAGTTTAAAACTATCTAAGAGCCTAAATCTTAGAGTGGAAGGGGAAAATCTACATACCAGAGATCATAACTAGTAACGTACAAATTAAAAAGAAAAAAAAAGAGAGAAAAATTGTCGTATTAGAGAGGAATCTCATGATCAGAGACAGACTGATGAGAATTGAGCTAAGAGGAGATTTGGAAGGGGGAGACTGGGTGCTTTTCTGACTCGAGCAAGCCATGGCACAGGGCAAAAACACCCAGCCAAGTGCCTTTGTTTCTTCTTCTCAAAATGTGGTTTAGAGGCCAATTTCAAGGCAGCATTATATGCTTCAGTAAAGTGTTCTCAAAAGCTTTGAACAAGAAAAATACCAGCAAACACACAGATCTGCACTGTTGCAGTCTCTTTGCTGAATACTAACTATAGAGAAAATGCAGCCATGGAAGTTGCGGGTTTAGAGCAGGTATTGCTTGGGAAACTCTCATTGCTATTCAGCCACTTCTGACTGCAGGTGAAGGAGCAGGTGTGCAGACTGGTCACACTGCTGCTGCTTCCAAATCATATTCCAGATGTTATGAAAAGACGCTGGGTTTGAAATTTTATAACAATTCTCATCAGTTGACTATTTTGTTTTCCTGGAAAGGAGCTCAATTGAATAAGCTCTGGCAGACACACAGCTATGCTGTTGCCACTGACACAAGTCCCAGAACAACACATGCAGGCTGTGAGAAAATGCTACTGTCTCACAACTGTGGAGGAAAAAAAAAGAGCAGCAAAGGTACAAACAAGGAAAGTCTGACCCAGTCCCCGATTAATGGCATAAACAGTATTTATCTATTGATGATTAAGTGCTGCCATTGTTCCTTGGTAGCTAAGTTCAATGATGATAGACATCTTGGAAAACAGGTAGATAGACAGAAAGATAGATATCCTCAGCTACTTCAACCATCCATAATATCCCATGTGCTGCCATCACTGCTTTAGCCTGACCAATTGCTTCAGTAACATGTTCCATCTTGTCCAATCGATATTAGCACTTCAGTAACTCTTTGCAGAGTTACAGATATCTGCTAGCACAGGAAGAACCTCATCTTGCCTTATTGTACGGAAAGACAGTCATATGGAAGAAGAAACACCATTATGTATGTAAGTACTTTCATTTAATTGCTTTCATCGACTTGTTTTTGGCTCTGATACCTGTTATGCAAATACTTTAGAGCAAAAAGAAAAAAAAAGAAGTATCAGAAAATGAATGAACATTGAAGAGTTTAACAGGAAATCTGGGTTTGGTGCCCAGCCTCCTGTCCAAGCAATTACTGTGTGCCTCAGTTCCGTAGATTTAAATTGGGATTAACGATACCGTTAACTCACCTGTTGTAAGACTAAGGATATTCATATGATTAGCAGACCTATATAAAAACAAGATCCAGAGGCAGAATTGCTTCTGTTTCCTCCTGAGCTTAGGAGCTGACTGAGATGCTGAAGGATGATATGACACAGTAGTGCAGGATCAAAAGGAGGGAAAGGCAGGTCCATGTGCAGTATGGGAATAACAGCACTGGAAGAAAAATGTCCCTGGCTTTACTACCCAAAATCTCTCATTAACTGGCAAAGGGAGGACAGAGTAGAATAAAACATTCCTTATCCCACCCAGCTGCTGCTGAAAGAGTGGGTATTCCTGGTGAGTGTCCAGGAAAACAGCAAATACCAGTGAGAGACAGAAATTGTGACATCTCCTTTGGCACCCTGAGGATATACAGAATGGTGGGAAGTTTCCTGTGTTGTCTGTGTGATCGCTGTGTGATCTCCTTACTGTAATGCACAGAGCAATAGGGGATAAATCCTGTTTTGTTAAAGTGAAATGCAGCTCAGCTGAAATGATCTGAAAAGGGATTGAGGGCAGCCCTGTGGAGAAGGACTTGGGGGTATTGGTGGATGAAAAGCTGGACATGAGCCGCCAATGTGCGCTTGCAGCCCAGAAAGCCAACCGTATCCTGGGCTGCATCAAAAGAAGCATGGCCAGCAGGTCGAGGGAGGGGATTCCGCCCCTCTGCTCTGCTCTGGTGAGACCTCACCTGGAGTACTGCGTCCAGCTCTGGAGCCCTCAGCACAAGAAGGACATGGAACTGCTGGAGCGGGTCCAGAGGAGGGCCACAAAAATGATCCGAGGGCTGGAGCACCTCTCCTGTGAGGCCAAGCTGAGAGAGTTGGGGTTGTTCAGCCTGGAGAAGAGAAGGCTGCAAGGAGACCTTATTGCAGCCTTTCAGTACTTAAAGGGGGCCTAGAGGAAGGATGGGGGCAGTCTTTTTAGCAAGGCCTGCTGTGACAGGGTAAGGAATAATGGATTTAAACTAAAGAAGAATAGATTTAGACTAGACATAAGAAAGAAATTTTTTACAATGAGGGTGGTTGTCGTGGTTTAGCCCCAGCCAGCAACTAAGCGCCACACAGCTGCTCACTCACTCCCCCTACCCTGATGGCATGGGGGAGAGAATTGGAAGAGTAAGATTGTGAAAAACTCCTGGGTTGAGACAAGAACAGTTTAATAATTGAAATAAAGTAAAATAGTAATGATAATAGCAACAATACAATAATGATAATAATAATAATATACAAAGCAGGTGATGCACAATGCAATTGCTCACCACCCGCCAAACGATACCCAGCCAGTTCCTGAGCAGCGATCGCTGCTCCCCGGCCAACCCCCCCCAGTTTCTATACTGAGCATGATGTCATATGGTATGGAATAGCCCTTTTGGTCAGTTTGGATCAACTATTCTGGCTGTGCCCTCTCCCAGTTTCTTGTGTACCTGGCAGAGCATGGGAAGCTGAAAAGTCCTTGACTAGCATAAGCAGTACTTAACAACAACTAGAAACATCAGCGTGTTATCAACATTCTTCTCCTACTAAATCCAAAACACAGCACTATGCCTGCTACTAGGAAGAAAATTAACTCTATCCCAGCTGAAACCAGGACAGTGGTGAAGCACTGGCACAGGTTGCCCAGAGGGGTAGTGGAGGCCCCATCCCTGGAAACCTTCAAGATCAGGTTGGATGGGGCTCTGAGCAACCTGATCTGGTTAAAGCTGTCCCTGCTCACTGCAGGGGGGTTGGGCTAGATGACCTCTAAATGTTCCTTCCAACCCAAAGCATTCTATGATTCATTCTATGATTCTATGAAAAAATGTAAGGAGAATGAAAATATCCCTTCCCTATAAATTGTTGATCTCCCATGTTTCTGGGTCTTCTGTCAACAGTGGCCAGTCAGCATTTCTGTCCTTTTCTCCTTTTTTTTTTTTTTTCCTCTCTGACACATTACTTCAACCATGTTTCTTTTCCAGATTGGAGATGAAAGGTACAGGTGGAGAGTCAACTGCCTAATTGTCATAAGGCTAAATAGTTGTTCACTTGCTTAAGATCCAATAAGTCCTGGAGTGCTCTCTGGTTACACAAGAGGATTTCAGCATAGAGGCATGCTCCAGAAAGGTATTTGTGTAGAAAAGGGAAAAATTCTGCAGGTTACTCTGTTACTATAAGAATTACTGGGAGTGTAATGTGGTGTGGATTGTTGGGGGTTTTTTTTCCCTTTAATGAAGCAATGGCTTATGGGAAAGATTAAGGGCTATAAAATCTGCATTCTAATAGGGTCGCAACCTCAATATCAAATCTCAGAAGCTCTGATGGTAGAGGCTTTTCAGCTGGTATTTTAAGTTGCTGCTGAGCAAACTTTTCATTTAAATCAACAAAGAGGGTTTGATCCTTCAGGCTTTTCCCTTAAAATTTCCAGACTAGGACAGCAGGTACATGATAGGGTCAGAATCCCATTGTGTTCTTGAGGACAAATGCCTCTTACTGAGATGGGGAGGTAAAGGCAAGGGTGCTGAGAGCTTACTTGCTCATGAACAACTCTGAATTTTGCTCTATAGAGGGAGCGTATTGCAGAATCTGCACACCAGCTCAGGTTTTGTCATGGTGAGGACAGCACAGTACAACAGATGAGGCTACTGCAAGAGGTGGTACAAGAAAACCTGCCTTTAGAAGGAGGATAAAATGTAAGAAAGCTCATGTAAATAATAGGTTCGTTTTCCTATTTTCCTTCCTATGAAAGGTAGTTTTCCTTTTTTTGTCCTGTTTTTTCAGGTTAAAGTCACTAAATGAAAACCAGGTATATTTTGTGTGCAGCTATTTTCCAAAGTTGACTGACAGAGGAACCCGTTTATGAAAAAGGAAACAATAGAAGTACAGCATCACAACAGCAGCAGAAACCAGCTCACTGGAGATGGCAGATGGACAGAACATTAGTAGTTATGGTTAATATTTAGTCATTCTCACTAATAGCTGTGCCAGTGTGGGGAGGAGCTGGAGAATAACCATGAGTGCTCTCGTGAACTGTGGTTAGCTCAACAGAGGCCTCTGCTGAGCCAATAGTAACTGCCTGAGACAAGCTCAAAAACAGGCCGAGCATCTCACCTTTATATACCCTTGTAAGGACCATACGGTACTCCTCTTACAGGCAATGTTGTGAGGAAAGAAAATTCCAAAGGGACAGATAAGTGCGAATAGATTTGTCTTATTTCTAAGGGGAAAAAAAAAAAATCAAAAGCAGTACCTTATGAAATAAGAATGGTCACACATTGTTTGCAATTAAAGAGCATTTTATATATATTGCTGTAATTTTGTTTATTAAAGGTTCAAAGTCATTCGAGCAATTGTACCAAAGAGACCGTGATTTGCCATAAGACTTAAAGTATAACTTTGATTCATTTCAAACTGTTTTCCATCTTTGTTTAACTGAATTTGCCATGCTGAAACTGAATCAAACCATTGATTTATCACAAGTGCTTTATTCTTCACTCTAGATCTGTGCAGATCTAAGCTATAAACCAGGAAAGCAGTAAAGAGTTGCATTTGCAAATATTTTAGAGAGGACTGCTGTTCTGTGGAGCTTTATGCTGTTTTCTCTGGTGCTATTGAGTGCTTTGTAGAAGCTCACTTGGGAAATGTATTCTTTGATTTTGGTAATCAATTGATCAACATTTGAAGCTTTGCTCAGACACACAGTTATTGTGAAGAGTAGTACTTTCAAATATCCATTTGATTGTGTTTGTGATGCTTGCTTTATTCAACTCTGCTCCAGGCAAATTAAAATGTACTGCTATATAATAAGTATGGGAAGGTTAGCATTTACACTTTAGGGATAAAACATTTTGACATTTCTATTCTACATTTGCATTTAAAAATTGTAACACTTTTAATTAGACCCTATGTTTATCATAGGATCTCTTGTAGGCATTACTACTGTGAGATTGTTACCTTTCGGGATTTGTTCTGGACTGCTTGTCTGTGGGGAAGCACAAAAGCCTGCTGGTTCCACATACATTTTGTTTTCTCGTCCATTGTATGTCTCATTTTCTTTAATTTCTCATGGGGTTCCACCTGTACTGCTCCCGGTGAGTCATTTGCTTTGGAGATTTTTTTAATGTGCAGAGTTAGGGAGGTACATATGCATAGTTCTCTCTTACATACTTGATGTATTTTTCCACTGGTCTCCAAATTCTCAATTTTTGGTGCACAGTAGAATCCCCAAGGGGACAGAGGCAGATATTGTCTGGAGAGAGACAAGAGATACTGCCGTGATATCCGTTATCATTTTAGCTGGTCAACAGGTGATGCTTAAACACAGCATATGCACAGACAATGGTCAACATTCTGAGCTCATGAAAACGATCATTGACACAGGCTGATGTCTGAAGGACTGGTCACTAAAACTGTCCGTATTATTTGCTCCTCTTTTACTTTGTCCTTCATGTTTCTCTATTAGTAATGTTCAGGACAGATTCAAGTTACCTGAACATCTGCAACGTTGCTATCACCAAGAAAACATTCTTTGACATAATAAGGCAAATGTACACTGTCTCAAGAGGCTTGTGTGTAAATTAGACCAAGTGATAAAAAAAAAAAAAAACCCCAAACCCCAAAAGTAACAAACAGACTGGCTAGATACTTCAGACTTTTCAGAAGAGCTGAGAGAAGCAAGAAAACATTGTAGGTTTTACCAGGAAAATGTATTTGAGCTGAAATAAGGTCTTCTCCCTGATAGTTTATCCAGTCCCTAGAGACTTTGTCTAATTATGATTAGATTTACCTTGGGAAGGATGTGGACTTAGGTGGTACCAGAAATCTTGTGCAGTGAATTCTCCAGGAACTCCTTCCTACCTTAGGCCCCCTTACTTGGGCTCCAAAGCCCAGGAAACTCAAACACCCTCACAGACTGCTGTGAGCTGCTCTTTTCCGTACATTCCTTCACTTTTGGGAGTTGCTTCCTCTGACTCAGCAATAAATAGCAGAGCAGGGAAGTACTCTGGGAATTCACATAGATGATATGTACAAAGTCATGCTTTCTGATTGTGAAGGAGACCACAAGTAAATCCTCCCTGTACACCCAGATTGGATCTTGCACTGAAAAACACCAAAATCTGAATTATACAGAGGCTATGCAGCACTATGGGTAAGTACATTGGCCTTTCATGTCTTATTACGTTGTTAATTAGTTAATGTTTGTAAAGCACTTTCAAGATGAAAAGCCCTATATAAGTTCTAAGTGTTATTATCTCTAGAGACCTGGGTTCAATTCAAAGGTGCTTAATTACATATGCCATAAATTAGACTTAATGAGTTGTGGAATCATACACGATGTAATGCACGAAGGTTTCTCAGCTAGATCTAGGCCTTATAGTCTGCTGCAGTACTTCTTTAGGTATTCAGAGCTGTTAAGAAAAATTACACAAAAATAGAGCGGATAACTTCTAAAAATAATTGGATTGCATTTCAGTACTATTTAGGACTTGGTGAAGCAAATTAGCATCAGCTTTGTTCCACTGTGACTAGGGATTTTCCAGTAACCGACTTCAAATTGCTGAAGGTAACATAATTGGGTTTAAATTGTGGTATAGACATAATTCTGATTCTTACTTCTGTTCCATATTTTGGCTTAGCAGAAGGGAGCTGAGAGGTATTAGTACGAGTGCTGTCCTTCCAGTAATGCCCTGAAATGTCCCGTCAGGACTGAGGACCTCTTGGTGTCGGGTTATGTTCACAAGCATAAGAAAAGAAGTTCCCATCTCTAGAGATACTATCATACAATTTACAACAAGCCATTACAAGTGGGTAACATGCAAAAAGGGGAAGTAACGGTTATAGGAAAATGTGGTTTCATTGGCTTTGCAGAGCTGAGAGCTTCCATGTTATGTAAGAAATATTTTGTGGCCAGAAAGCTACAGAATTTGCCCTGCTGAAGCCCAGGCACCAGGGCAGCTGTCCGGCAGTGAGTGCAGACAGCTTCTCCTGGTTGTTCCTCAACCAGCAGAATTCAGAGACACAGAAAACCAGCAGGATCTTTCACCTGTCCTAAAGTAGCTCCCATGTGTTCCTGCAGCAGAATATCTCCATTTTACCTTGGGCCTTTCACAGGCATACAGAGAGAGGCAGGATTTACCCTGTGTATAAATATGTTAGAAGTGATTGTGTTCATTAGTACAACCTAAGTAGATTGGAAAAACTAATTAATAGCAATTTACTATAAGTGTCTCTAACAGACTTACTTGAAAGTATTTATCCTGAAGTGAAAGTCATTTGATTTCGTTAATGTTTATTGTAAGCATATGCAGACTATCTTCCAGGGGAAAATGTATTTTTGAGTACTCCAGACAATTGAAACTAGTGAGCCCACTGTCTGGAGAAAGCATCTGTAACCACAGCCAAAAGAGGAACAAGATTTCCGACATTCTTTCAAGACATGTGTTTGAAGCATGGGTTCCCATCACTTTCAGAGTGACTTGCAGGCCATTTTCTTTATATAGATTTAGACAAGTCAATGTGGTCCTAGATTCAGCTTGATAAATGCCTTTGTGATTTCTCCCTCATCCGTTTTCTCCTGTGTTATTTTATTGCTTATTTTGAATAGGAGTATGTTCTCAAGAAACTTTAAATGGGACAAAGCACAGTTTCAGACTGTTTTTTGCACTCACATTTCTATATTCCTAAGAAATGTCTTACACCTTAATTACTGGGGTGTGTCTCCTTCAAAAACACGATACAGTTTTGCTGAATACTTTTCATATACTCTAATAAATAGGAACTTCACATGAATGCTGATTTGAGCTCCAGGCTGTGGTTAAACATTTTAATAGTGTAGCAAACTTATCAACAAAGCTTTCCTTCCCCACCCTACACCCTTCCCTTTTTACACTGAACAGATTTTTATCCGACTGGCTCGTGACTTGGGGATTTTTACAAGCAAGTTTGGGAACTTGTCAAATATTTTGAAAATTGAGTCTGAAAACAAAAACCAGAATCTTTTAAAAATGGTATTTTATACAATGTGTATCAACTGGGAAAAATTTTGACTTACTGAAGTACATAAAGGATTCTATTCTCTGACCTAAGTATCACTACTTAGCTAGAAGTTACCAGTCTGATTCCTTCTTTTAATATTCCAAGACACCATATACTAGCGTAACTCCATTGAGGTACCGAATCAATGGAGCTGTAAACCCCTTTTCACTTCTGAACCACTATAGCCTTTTGTCAAAAGGCGATAAGAATATTCATATCATTATTATTTCATCTGGGCATTTTAAGTCTGTCTCTTTTCCTCTTCTGTTTCCAAGATGTTAGTGACTGACATACTCTAGCCGTGATATCACTATTGCTTAAACATCAGTGAAGAAGCTATCCGAGCAAATGAGAAAGTTGTAAACTCTAGCAGCTGCACTGAACTGCCTGTTACAGAGACATCAGACAGGAGGAACAACTGTACAACATTGTGAAAGTGCTTTTTTACAGCCAGGCCTCCAACTCTGACCAACTGTGCTAATGGCTGATAAGGTGCTTTTTGAGAAAGCAATTTATGGGTTACAAGAAGCATTAAATGTGCGTGGAGAAACATCTTGGTGAATTAATATCCAGTAAAGGACTCTGGTCACTTGGTGGCTGTGTTTGGTGACCCAGTTAGGAGTTTTACAAAACAGTCACCATCCTTTTGACTTGTGACATCCCGAGTCATTTTCCTGTTTTAAGTCCCTAATTTAACAAAGCACTGATCTCTCTCACTGAAAGTCTTTGACCATGCAAGCGCTGCTTGTGAGGTCTGGAAGACTTCTGGATCATTACTGCCTCCAGCTTCTTCTCCCTATCTGCGAGCAAGGGGTTATCACAGGTCAGCTGCAGAACGGAAAGTGTGGCAGCAAATTGTGCGGTAAGCCCAGATTTCATATTGATGTGTCTGATTTTCATACCAGAGTAGATGAAAAGCATCCATCCCTTCTGACAGAATATGGTGCAGATATATGTGAATCATCATGAACTCGTTGATACCTGTTGTTTATTTCAGTGGACCTGTAGATTTTGTTTCAGCAGACCTGGAAAGTTTAGTGATGATCTGCTGCATGATTCTTGAATTTCTTTCTCTCTACAGTCAAGATGTGGTGCAGAAAGGAACAAAATCACACACAAAATGAAAAAAAAAAAAAATTGGTTGGTTGGTTGATTGAACTGTTGGTCTTAGCAGGGGAAGGGCGAGAAGCACAAAGGGCCTTCAAAATTGCTAGTACCACTGGTGTGACATGGTTTCAATTTTAAACATGTAAAGATTTTAAAAATCATACTAATTAATTTCCATTGTTCAACATTACTGTAATACCTATTACAGTGCTGGGAGGAACAGCTTAATGCGAAAGCATTAAGAATTAAGTTCATAGTTATTCAATTCCAGCAGTACTATTATGACACCAAATATTTTAGTCTTTTGCACAGACCTGTTTTCACCTACATATTCCTTTAGCAAGAAGTTCTGACCTCTGTGGTTGAACAAGAGCATACTTCAGTTTAACTCTTAGTTCAGTAAAGCATTTCTATTCTGAATGTAACTTAAGTTTAGGTGTGTCTGTAAGTCCGTTGTATTTGATGGCTGAGGTTAATAAGCCTGGAGTTAACAGGCTGAAGTGTTGTTCTGAACCAGGGTTTGATTTGACAATATGTAACAAAGTACATGTGCACACCAACACTTCTATTCTTTTAAAGTTTCCTCAGGAAATAGGCAATGAAATTATTTCATAAGTATTCATCAGGAAATCTGCTTTGTTATATCTAAGTGTTTACAGTTAAGCCTAAACTGAGTTCTGCGCTAGGTGTTGATTGAAACCTTGACTTACCTAAGAGCACAGTCCATGACTATACGTATCTGGCGAGAGAGATTTATTAATTGAGGTGGTCGAGTCACATTGTTGCCTGACAAAGGATATCAGAAAGCTTTTAGGCTTAAAAATGAACAGCTCCATAAAGCTGGAGTTTGTCATGGAAACATCATCACACCAACTAATTGGCGTTATTCGTTCACCCCATTAGAGTAATTATTTGTAATCGTTATTATTGTAGCATATGTCCAGCACTTAAACAGTGCATATTACTGGGAAAAGCTGGGTTATTCATCAGGAGAAACTGAGAATTTGAGTTGAAAATGCCAAATCAGGCAGGCAGATGGAATTGTCTCATGTGGTATTCATTCTTGAAAGATTTTTTTTTTTCTCTCACTTCCTCATACATGCAAACAAGGAAGCAAACGAACACTATCTCCCAGTTTCACAAGAAGGGAGTAAGAAGTCAGAAATACCATAACCACTGAAAGACAGCTTGAATATAGAAACACTTTGGTGGACCCAATCTCCAAGAGTGCATTCTGTTTTCCTGACCTACTGAGACATGGTCCTGTGAGCAGTGAGCTCTGACCCTGCAACACTGAGAAAGGTAGAAATAGCCCTTCAGCCATCTATGAGCAAAGATCAAATCCACAGAGAATTTCAACCACTCTTCTAGTAGAAAAAAATAAGGTTATATATGGAAAATGTCACCATTGTTTTTTCAGATACCCCAAATCCTGCACAGTTGTTTTGGATTAAGAGGGAGGAAAAGGATAGGACTTTTGCCTAAATGCCAGGTAGATTGTTTTATCTCCTTCCATTAAAATAGTCATAATTAATGAGGAATCTGATTCTAAAATTGTTCTTAAAAATAAATCACACCCGCTGTATATTTTCATTTATGATTTCCCTTGCATTGATAATGTGATTCATGTTTTAAGAGTCAGAATTCAAAAATATTCAAAGCCTGCAATTGTTTCATCTAGATTCCTGAGAGTCTAGAAACCTGAGGTCCTTTGAAACTTTGCTAAGAATTACCCAAGATTATGAAAAAATGCCCTCTTGGTTTTGTATTAATTTGCTTACAGTTGTCTTTGTAATATCCTTTAAAAAAATTGATGTTACACCCATCTGCATGCACTTAAGCTTGGTCTGCTAAAATGTAATGCTTGAGCTCATGATGAAAGCTACAACAATTGTTTGCCCTCACAATACAAAAGGAAATAAAATGAAGGGTTCAGAATGGACTAACTGTTGCAAATCAAGACTTCAAAATCTCTGTTAAACTACTTTTTGTTCAGTAGCTTTTATTACAAGAAGAGGCACTTATCACAGATAAAGATATCTGGGAGCAAAACCATAATACTGAATGTTCGTATTATGATGATGATGAAGCAGCATTATTGTCTTTCCAGTGCCACTAAAGTGAAAGTTTCCATTTACATCAATTTTTTAAAATCGGAGGGTTTAGGTCTTGTTTGACAAAGATCTCAAACAGATAAGTTAAGCCTATTAGCCTGAATGTGACAGTTAATATGCTGATGTTAAGAACATGCTTAAAGTCAAGAGCATTTGGCTAGGCGTTTTCACTCATTAAAGGGGAAATAAATGTCACGGTGAAGAAGATAAAATTGTAATACAAAATGTATTAATATAATAAAGCATACCGAAGATATTGCCTCTCTCTGTTATTCGTTAGTAAAGGGGAGGGTATGCATTTCTGTAATGGATAAAAAGGTTATCTATAAGAAAATACTCTGTTCTCTGTCTTACACTGAAAGTATTTTATATAAAACAGAGAGAAAATTGCTCATTCGTTGTTGTAATACCTAGGATCAGTGTCCACTGAATGGCAATTCATGTAGTCCTACGGTCTGACATCATATGTCCAAGCAACTTGTGGGAAATAATGGAAAGAGCTTTTTAAAGGCTGCAGAGAAGTGACAGCCTGGAAAAAGCTAATTAAAGTATGTTTTAAAAAATTGTGTTTCTTAAGATCTTTCCTTAAAAAACAAGCTCAATGTGAAATAAAATAGATTAAGAGCATGCTGATGTCACTGCAGCAGTGGTAGTCCAAATGCAGATTGTATATGCTTGATTAAGTGATCCAAGTATCTTGATTTGGTTCGGCAAATGAAAACCTTATCTTATTACAAGTCATTCCTATCATCTGGATTTGCATATACATATGATACCTGTTATATTAATTATATCTATTTTCGCAGGTATAGACAGACGTACCCCAGAGTTGTGGCACCCATTAATAGATCAGCAAGCCTGTGCAGCTGTGTTTTGATCAGTGGAATGGTTTCCTGGCATCTGAGAACTGAAATCACCTTTTGGGTATGACAATTGCATCTAAGTACCTAGCAAGTGAAAATCAAGGGTTTCTGTAAGGAAGGAGTAAGAACATCTACCACAAAAAATTAGAAGTAAAATAACCTTTAATAATCGGAACAATGCAAACTCAATTGTATATATTGCTCGCAATTGGCATTTAGCCATCCATCATTCGCTGGCTCATAAAGCTATTTGTGCTCTTCCCTCCTGTCCCTGTTTCCCAGAGTTGTTGGCTTCTTTTCACCACTCCTTTCCCATAGGCACATACGAGTGGGACCCAAACACTCTTTTGTCTCTTCCTCTGGAACACTGCTTTTTATCACATGGGGAAAGGGGGAGTTTTGTGAGCAGCTTGCTTTCTTCTTCATTGCTGAATGCCACTTATAAACTCTGTCGATAGACTCTTGGAAGGTATCTAAAATGCTAGACGAGGAAACAGGTATAATTCAGAGGAAAACTGACCTTGATTGAATAGGGTCAAAATGCTTCAACCACCTCTTTCATTTGAAACTCCTCATTTACAGACTCACACTTCTTTCATTGTAGCTTAGGGTTGACATAAATATATGCGGGATCTGTGTTAGTCTTAAAGATAAGAAGTTCAGCTGGATTTAGTGAATTCCATAACTAATTAAACTCCTTGTGAAGAACACACAACAATTTCTCCCCTCAAAAATCTGTAACACCAAAATTGTTGAGAGCACCAAAATTTATTTTCAGAAATCCGGTTTGGGTATTCCCCAGGTATTAGCATCTAGCAGACGAGTTAAAGCTCCAACTTCCTAATTCTCAGGTCTAACTGTGTACGTTAATTAAGCTCCTGAGGAAACACAAAAAGTACTGACCTCTAAATTACGTGTCTAAGAATTTGAACTTTCATCTTGGGGTTTAGAAATTTAAGGCTGTTCTTAGAAACTTTTAAAAACTATAAGCCACCAAAGGCTTTTGAACAAAATTCTTGTCGTCATTTCCAGACTTGGTCAGTACAGATACTTCTTGAGCTTTCTGGTGTTGTTTGTTATCCGAGGCCATTTTTGTTGAGTAGGCTAAGAACGGAGATCGACCAAAATATTTGATGAAGTTTTATATAGACTGTCCCCCAAGCATTTGTTTGCTACATTATGCACCTCTTTTAACCAAATGTTGTTTGTTGTTATGGAAACCCATTCTAATGAGAGCTCTTTGACCTATGAAAATGTTAGCTAACCAAAAAGTTTGCAGCTTTCAAGTAATTCTCAGTACTTCTCTTTTCATATTCTTTAAACAGCATCTTTCGCATTGTCCAAAACCACAGATGGTACAGGCATGACTTACTTTCTCATCACTAAGGATGATTTATATCATGCCAGCAGTAAAAAGGGACCTGCAAAAAGTGGAGATGTAATTAGAAGCACTTTATTATCCTTTTACACTACTGGAGTAGCAGAGAGGAATCTTAAACCTGTGTCCTTATCCCTTCTGTTTCTCTGCTGGGAAGTGCCTCAGCTAGGACTGATGTGGATTTGGAACTGGCAATTCCCCCTCTCTGTTTCTGAACTGCTGAAGAACGGCTACACCAACACACTTAGCACAGGCACACTTCTTCACATTTGTCTTAGGTTAGCACATTCCTTCCTCCAGAGACAACAGTCTCTGATCTGACTATATCTGATCATTCCTTCATCTCGTTTTCACTTAACCTTTTGCCCTCGACACAGACTAAGCACCCTCTCAGATATCTCCCAAGGGACCTTCTTCCCCCCCAGCCCCCCCCCGCCCCGGCTCCCCCTTCCTCCACTCTTTCTCCAATTTGGGTGCTTTACACTGCTCCTGGTAATTTACCTGATTACATGGAAAGAGCTGTAGATCTTTTTACAATTGCTATTTTACTTAAAACATTGATTCTTTAGCTTCTCTCTGTTTTCAGGTCATCACACCTCACTGGAGATTTCTCTGGTTTAATGAGCAACCCAGAAATCATAGAGAGGACCAGAGGATGGGGGGGGGTCATTGTACATTCTTGTATTTGAAAGCCGCTCCATAGCATCTGCAAGAGGATTCTTGGCACCTGCCTAGTTAAACTGGATGTCCAATGTTATCTCTCCAGGCAAGTAAGATTCTGGCAATCACTGTAGTCCTATTTCACTTGTTCTCAGTCTTTTTGACACAAACACATTAATTCTCCCAAGCTCCTTTGGCAGCTGTAAGAAGTTCTCTCTTTTTTTTAATATGATTGATAATATTGAATATTTCTTTTAACCTTTTACTGCCATTCCTGGGCTATGTGATAGTTTCTCTATTCGGATGTTAATCTCCAGCATGCAGCAGCACATCTTCCAATCACCTACTCATTACGGAGCTCATTTGTAAAATGCTGCTGTTTAATTTATGACTGCCTATGAAGCTCCACCTAGCACTAGCCCTACAACATATCATGTCATTCTCCCAACACTCCCACTGTCAAAAGTCACATAAAGCAAACCATTGCTTTGTACAGAAACGCCTTCTAGTTTAACACGGAAGGAATGGCAGCCCTTGGGCAAAATTTGACTGTAGAGTTTCATATGATGCACTGGAAAGAAATACATTCTGGAAGGGGTGCCAATAATGCAGGTTCTCTGGTTCAATGCAGGAAATGACGCAATTGAAACGTACTGGCAAAAAATGTCATCATTTTCTTCACTTCCAATTTCTCAGGAAAAAAAAAAGGTTGTCTGAGGAGACACAAACATATAAAAACAAAAAGACCTCCCAGGCTGACTTGAAATATGTTCAAACTACACATCCACTCCCTGCTCCCTAGAACCCAGTAAATATTTCTTTGGCCCCACAAAGTATTTTAGTCTGAACCCAGGAAACCTCAGATTGACCTTGGAAATAAGATTCCTCATTTTCAAAGTACATGTCTCAGGCACATTACTGGAGGAGTTGCACTTTTCTGATTGAAACACATAAAACTTGTCTCTTTTGGCAAATGGGGTAGATTATACTGTGGGGAACTGGTTGTTTTCCCAATTAACTGACCATATGCACTTTCAAACTCTTTTTCTCAACTTTCATACTCCAGTACAATGCTGGTGGCAAGGTTAAAATATCTATTTTAGGCCATTCGGGGCAGGGTTAAACCCATGTAAAGCAGTAGAACGTATCTCAATGGAGATACACTGACCTACCTTGCTGAGCATCTGGCACATGTGTCTACAGAGATTTTGTTCCGTCTTCTCTTCAGGTTGTATCGGATGGTTTAACAGCATTTGATGCTATAGAGTCCTTTTAGCTTACCTTGAATCCCATTTGAGATTTTAGATTGCATGTATATGGATTTGATTAGCTTTGTCAATCTGTTTTCTTCTCATGTTTTTCTCCTCTGCCAGCTGCATTAACTCTTCTTTTGCCCAAGACAAGCTCTCACTCCCTGATGGGATATAATGAAAATATGCTTTTGAAGCAGCCTTTGACATCATCTTCTGACAATGTCTGACTCATATACAGGAATAAATTTCCCAGGTCTGGTTATCAGTTCTCTGTAGTTCTCTGTATAAGTGCATGTTCCACATGGAATGTAAGGACAAGAAAGGTCTCAAATTCCCCTTCTGATGACTGGTTGATGTCTATCAGCGGATGCTGAAAATCATTGTGACCACAGACTTCCTTGTAATATCATAGCTGCTCTCAGGACCTCAGATGTAACTGCCTTTTGTCCAACAGTCTTGTTTAAAACAGACTAAAACAATGAAGATGGACACTTTGATTGGCATCTGCCATATTAATTGAATTAAACTTGGCTTTAATTCTAACAAACAGGCAGATGCGGTTTGGGTGTTAAATAAAATAAGGTGATGCTTTTTCTAAATGAGCCTTTCAGTTTTTGCTTCAGCTTGAGTTTCTCACTTGAGGCCAACCAGAAGTGTTGAAATGCTGTCAGCTAGTATTTCACACAGGCTCCTGGTCCAGGGCACCAATGCAGACATCCAGCTGCCTGAGATGTGGCCCTTGCACCCTTATCATGTCCTGCTGAATCCTGTGTGTGCTCAGGGTTTCACTAAGTTGCAGGTTGTGGCCACGTGGTGCAGATTTAAGAGCTTCATGAGGCTCAGGTAATATTCATACATCTGAAAAGGACAATGTTATCCAAACAGAATGAACCTTTGAACTTTGTTAGGTTTTTGATATGATGTTAAGCCTCAGATTTATAAAACCAAAACAGAACAAAACAAAAGCTTGCTTGCTTTCATTCTGTTTTGTGATTTTGCACAAAATTGTCAGCAAAGTGGACCTTTTACCTATAAACAGATGGCACACAATTCTGTGGGATTTTCCCACATTTGATGAACATGCATCAAGTCCATTTACATAAGCATGGAAAGTATTAAAATGACTACCAGGTCTGTGTAGTGTAAGACACCTGGAGCACATTGCTGCCAGCAAGCTTCTGAGGTGGGGATATTCTGGCACACAGTCACGGTTCTGGGGACTGGGCCATTTTTGACTCAGGTTATTGCATCTTTTGACACCTAAAGACATGTTCACCTCTGACCCAGAAACATCTGCAACGTCAAACTATAAAAACGGGAATGGAAATGTAGCCTTTTTTTTCCCTTACTGTTATTTTTATTTTCTATTGAAAACGGTTTTAAGAGGCCTATGAAATGTGAAATTGCTTTTTTGCCATAGTTGCAAAACTCATTTCACTTTTTATCTGAGATGCGCTTGTAGCAAATTTCCAGAGTTGAAAAACTAATACAATAAGCCACTTTGAGGACCACGGTCCAGAGCACTGAGCACAGCACAGCCTGCATCTCTCAGTGCTTGAGGCAAAGGGGGGAACCACCACAGCGGCCAGCCTTGTCCTCACTCCCACCATTCACCCAGACTTTTTTTCTCGCCAGCTTTGCCTGCAAAGTTCTTGCATATTCTGACTTTCCTTCCTAAAGTAACACTCACCAAGCCCTATCTTTTGCTTCTTCTGTGCATTTGACGAATTTATAAGTATCTGGGCTATTACTGCTGCTCCTCTGACATGGCCCATCATCAGAATACCAGCTCTACTGGTCACTGCACAGGTGACTGTAATTTCTTGTACGAGATATCAGTATATTAATGCCAATTTAAGTCTTTCTTTCACCTTTCTTGTTATGATTTGCTCCTGCGATTTATATGCACACAGATCTTTTTTTTTTTTTACTTAATTTTGCCTACTAACTTTTGGCTGAAAAAAAGTTGAGCTGGGACCTTTCTGTGTGTCAGTTTGCCCTCCTGTACAATGAATTTGCATGGTTTGTACTAGAATTTGCATGGTTTGTATTAGAATGTGAGTATCTTTGGATGAATGGCACTACAGAAATCCACAGAATTATTATTTTGACTTTTAGCTATGGTATAATGTAGTCAATTTTTGTTTCATTTAACATGAGAGGTAGTATATAGGGCAGAGTGACATACTATGTTGATAGATGGGGTATTGCTGTGGTTAAGTTTGCCAAAATTAACACATTTCCTGTTGGAAAAAAAAACTTTGGAAAAGTTTCTCTTTTCTGAGTACAGGCATTTTATGTTAGAGCCTTAGAGCTGATTCTGTCTCTCCTAAGTTATAAACCCTTATGGATGTACCATAAAGATGTCCACCTAATGCAGAGAAAAGCAGATTAATTGATCACAGTAATATATTCTTATCCACTGAATAAGAGCATTCCACACATTGTTTCTTGTTTTGTTTCTGGCTTGTAAATCTTCATTGTAGAATACAAATGAAAATGACCCAAATATGTATTATTTATGAATAGGACTCTCAGATATTATGCTTTAGATTGATTGTGTTAGACAGGATATAACAGAAGCACAATAAGTCAATGAAAAATAAAAAGCAGCAAAAATGCTTCATGCTAAAAATGTAGTTCTAGTGACACCTCTTATATAAAGGACATTTCCAACACATTGACATTTATATTTATCATGGCTGTGCATGTGATTTACAGTTGTCTGAGGTACTGAATATCAGGAATATCCATGCACATACACACCCCTTTTGAATGATGGTAAAGTCATAGACCGCTGCATTGCCCCTTATACAGCAAGCTTTTCCTCCCCTTTTTATTTTTCTTCTCTAGCTTCAGGGAGGCAAAGGAAGCAGTAGATCAATAAGGTGTCTTGACTGAAGTTGCCTGCAGCACTTCCATTTCTCAGACTGGACACTGATGCTAACTATCAATAGCAATAAGAGGCTGCCTCAGACAGAATTAAGGCTCCTTCTTCTGCATGGCTGTCTGGTGCTTACTGATAAACATCTTGTGTACAGGATTGCAACAAATAAACCATTTCAAGTGTGCAAACTAGCCACTGTCATTCTTCCTATTGATACTTGCTCTGGGGTGAAGGGACTGATCGTTATTTTCATACAGCTGATAACACATTAGATAAGGGTACAGATGGATAATAGTACAAAGGCATAATGCAATAAAGTGTGGAAAGATCATTGATGAAATTCTCTGTGCTCCTGTAGAAACCCTGAGACAACAAAAGGCAAAAATATTGACTTATGTTTAAACTACTTAAGAGAAGCTACAGCTAAATTTAACTATTTATTAACCTCTGATTTTTAGGTTATGTTGAAGATACACTGCCAAGCTATTTTATTCAGATGTTATTCATTTTTACCACTCTTCTGGATTTGCAAGTTTAGTCTGGAAACAAAAGCTAACAGGGGCTGGATCCAGCTATGATATAGATGGGGAGGTGTTGGGCAGCATCATGGTCACTTGTCCTTTGACCTGAGCTATACACACTAGAGGTTGCTAATTTTGGAAGAACTGAGCCTCTTTAGCCTCCCTCCCTGCAAAAAAAATCAATTTCTCAGCTGACCTATAGCTCTGTAGTGCATTCCTTGTTTTCAGCCTGAACAATCAGGTTCTCACCCACCCACATGAAATCACCATTAAAACACCCTGGCCCAGATCTTCTTGTTGGTAAGTCCCGTTATAACTCTGCTTAAGTCAGATATCCAGTAGGGTTATGCTAATTTGCATCAAGTGAAGAGCTCACATGCTAATCAGGGTTTATTTTTCTTTTAATTTTCCTTTAAATGGCTGGGGTGGGGGAAGTGGTTCAGATGCTCTGCTGGAAAATCAACAGAGCCTTATTTCATATCCTCCCTCTAACAGTTTACAGGAGCAAACAATTTGGCTCTGAGACATCTCCAGCTTTATATGAAGTGGTGCTTTTCAGATTAGGAGGCTGGTTTTCTGAGGGAAATTTCAGTGATCCATTTTGATTTTCAGACTATCCCAAACAAAATGTTTAAATAACATTGTTTTCCTTCATAGTAATGTTTATGTTAAATCTAACAAAGGCTGATGGGTTTTATAGGATGAGATTATTCTGAAGATAGTTCTGATGTTGCTGAATTCTTAAATTAAGATGGTTGATGAGGAAATAAACCAGAGCCTCCAAGACTTTAGGGACACCAGTTATGAATAATCCTACTAAAAATATTTGCATAAGACGACTCCTGAATAAATGTCTATGAACTTTGGCTTTGAAAGAAGTGAAATAAAATGTTAACTGGAACTTAATTTAGGGGGCAAAAAAACCCTCTACAACTTATGGATTAATTGCTTACTGATAGACATTTTCACTTTTTTTTTGCCTCTGTACCATATCCTGCAATCAGACTTGCCCATCACACAAGAGCGATATAGGGGTGGAAAAGTTAATGTGCGTAGACTGTTCAGAATCACTGCTGTTACTAATTGTCCTCCAATATAGAACATGTACATTTTACATTAATACACTGATTAGCGAGACAGACCGTGCAGTTTCTAGTTAGTGGAGCTGGAATTTCAGAAATAGCTTGGCTCTTCACTTTGATTACTTTCTGGCTAGAGAGTTGGAGTCAAACTAATTCATTTTGTAAACATTACTGATCATTCATGTACAGTACATTGCATGAATCAGTGTAGGACATTCGGACGGGTGCAAGTTCAAAAGTCCAGATGAAAATTACTGTTTCACTGTATACAGTATAATCCCCATACAAAGTAAGAAGGATCATATCTGTACCCTTTACCCAGGAAAAATTCCCACCCCCCAAAAATTGAAAGGTTTCCTTAAGAAAGGTGAAAAGACAAAGGTCCTAACTATTTGCTGATGAGCAATCCACCCCCTGCACCCTAACAGTCAGCTTTCAGCAAATATTTATACAGCTCAAGGATACAACTATAGCCTCAACATTTCAGCACAAATATTAGGCCACAACCTCAGCCAGTCTAAATTGACATAGTCCTATTGGCTTCAGTGGCATTACAGTGATTTAGAATAGCTGAGGTTCTCACTCCTGTTTTTTCCTTGGTGCCTCTGACAGAGTATGCTTGACGTACGTCTTTCAGCTGAGGAGTGGGTTAACTTTAAAGTAAAAACTAAATTAAAAACCAAACTCTTCATCCTATTAAATTTTCTGCCCAATTCAGCAGAAAGGAAGATACGTTGCAAGGGTGACCATGAGTTTTCTGTAGCAGAACAGTACTCAGCTGAGTTGGGGTGCTAAGGCTGAAAGCCATTCAAAAAAAAGTAATTGGCTCTTGTGTTAAAAAAAGATTTTTCACACACACACACACACACTCTCACACTCACACTCTCTCTCTCTCTCTCTCTCTGGTTTTACTGCTCCCACTGAAGAACTCTATTGTGTGTGTTAGTTTTAACAGCAGTTATGCAAAGATACAAGCACACAGTTGTGTATTATATTTGTTTCTCGATGTCACTAAGCCAGAATTCTTTAAAAATATATGAAGTCTTCATTTTTTGCCCAGTTCTTCAAGACAGGAAATATTAGTAAGGCAATTTTTTTTCCCAGTGGTAAGTGACTTGAAGCTGGAGACAGAGAAATGGATTACATGACATATTTTCTACACAAACGTAGGGATTAATTTAAATGATTCCCCTAAATCAAAATAACTAGACTTTTTGGCAGCCTTTGAAGTTTAATGAATGTTTATTCTTGCCATCAAGTGTAGGTTTTGGGACACCCTGCAGGACCACTAAAACAAGATGATCTAAAGCTATTTATATAAAATAAGCCAAAGCCAAGATGTTTGTATTAAAGTTATGAAGAAAATGCAAGTATTTAAAAGTAGCTAATATTTTGTTTAACAAATTCTAAGTAAAAGTTGCAGAGTTGTTCCCACTGTGCTGTTGATGTCTATAGTTTAGGGCTTATATATTAACTACAGTTCTGATGATTTCAAAAGTAGACTTGATATAGAGCAGGTCTCTTCTGTAGCTTGTATGCTCTCCTAGGTCTGGTTTCTACTCTTAGGGACGCAGAAAAGCTAGCTTTGCTCTTATCTTTCAGGATACTTTTAGAATGCCTTTCAAAAGTCTCTTATCAAAGTTGACAAGAAGTACCTATTACTTACAGACATTTCAATGCAGGTTTTCTGTAGAAGAAAATTAAATCAGGTCATGAGATGTAATAAACCAGACATAGGATTTCCAAATAGATTTTATTTCTTTTATGGTTAATACTTTTTGAAGTGCACTACTGAGATGCTGCATAAATGTAAAATCTGGTTTGCCTCTGATGACTGTGATTGACTAAAACTGTAGGTAATATTCTTGGAGATATTTAGCTTCTGATAATTCAGCCATACAGACATTCTCTCATTTTTATTTTTTTTTCTGAAGGGCCATTTTCACATGTACAAAAAACTGTTGAAAACTAGATATTTTTTATATCTAAAATTCACAGCATGTCTTGCTGTTAAATTGCCACCTTAGAGGCCTTTTTTAAATTTCATTGAAAATGCATATTAAATCAAAGTGATAGACACATGTAATGTAAAATGTCTGTCAACAATTAGAATCCCATTTGGAAGTTTGTAAAGCATAACAATTTAAAATGAATTTAAATTGAGAAGGAAAGTTTTTAGACTGAGAAGCAAAGTTTTAGCCTGCAGTACTGCAGTACGGAACAAATCCAGATTTTTTTGCCCTTTTCTGAGTGAAAGAGAAATAAAAGAGACAGAGCTTCTAATGCAGTTAGTTCACCATCATGTGTCAGTCAAGCAGCTTCATTCTTTCCCCAATAAAGTCCAAATTATATTGATTATTTGTTTTGGAAAGATATCATAAAGCAGTAAATATGCAAATAGTATAGCCCCATGTAAAATGGTGTTGCCCTGTTATAGAGTCATAGAATAGCCCAGGTTGAAAGGGACCTCAAAAGATCGGCTGGTCCAACCTTTCATTTTCAAGGAACTTAAAACAAATTGCAGTTGAACCACTTGACGAATTTTTGTGCTAGGTATTGAAAAGTGCAACTGTTTTTATTGGGATAGACTAAATCCTTATCCAGTAACATCCACACGGTTTGAAAAAATGCTTTGAGGGAAACTTTACAAAATTTCCTTTGTATTCTTCTAAGAGGATGACAAGTTTTACGCACAGACCTCCTGGACATCCTGAAATCATAGGATCCACAGACAAACAGGACCACTGGAACACTGAGGCCGAGTGCATCCAAGGCAGTTTCGGCCCTCGTCCTTGGCCATGTGGCTCCACCACTGAGGACTTACCTACCTAAATGGGCACCAGGATTGGCAGTCAAAGGGGTGTCTTTAGTGTAGAAAGAGCCTTATACGCTATAGAAAACACTATCTCACCCGTAGCTTCTCCTGTTTGTTGAGCCAATGCCTCAACTCCTCCAGCACGGGCTCTGCAGTTCAGAATAAGAAATCATTCAAAGAAGGGAACTGATCTCTCTTCCACCCTAGAAAAGAGTGCATGTCCCACGTAAAAAGGGCTCTTCGTACACCAGTTGGAAAGGGACCTATAAAATAATTGTATTTAGGAACACTGGACAGGTCTGTGCTGCCTTACCGATAGCTAGATAAATTTGGTTATGTGCCTGAGCTACAAAGTTTGGGCTGACACCCGGATTTCCCCAAAGCCTTGGGCCTAGCAAAATTTGTGGTTAGGTTAGGGTTTATGGCTAATATTTAATGAATATGATGTAAACATCTACATTATGGTTTGTCATAAAATGAAAGTATTTTCAATTAATTTCAAATTTTGTATCATATATTTATTTTTAGTTTTACAATATGCATGTTTCCAAGCAGTATTCCATAATGCCATCTTTCTACACTGAAATTAATATAATCTTGTAGATATATGCTGATACTTCAAGCATAGAACATTCTCTGTAGTGATACACAGCTCCTTTAAGCAGATACACTTCCAGTGCTGACATGCTTGTGTCTAATTCTTTCAGATTAAATTCTGGCTGTTTCTAGACATTCCAGTTATCACTTTGATTGATTTTATGAGAATGACAATAAGGAAGAAGAATAATAAGAAATGCAAAGCATATTCTACAGTTAATTTCTGAAAGGAGAGTCAATCCCATGAGAACTTTCTGTGGTGTGTTACCGGTTACAATTATTTCAAAAATAATTGTGTGCTATCACAAAAAATGGATGCAAATTACCAGTAAAAGTTTTTGTCTTTGGTTATTTAGTATTTATACTGTCTTTGAGTAATTCCCTTGAAGAGCCAAGATTATCTGTGACTAGCAGATTTCAACAGGTGTTTTAAGGAGCTGTACTCCTAAAATATCATAGTTGTTTTGCTTAGAGAAGCAGTGAGTGCTTTCCCAGTCACCAGCAAGCAGCTCCTGCAGGCTCCCCTGAACATGGCAACCAGCACCGGTTACAGGATTTTGTTGCTCTAGGCGAAACATTAAACGTAGGCCCCTCACAAGGCACAGTCAGTAGCACAAGAAAGTGTTACTAAACATTTTGCAGCCCTAGGCAGCTGCATGCTCCGCGTGGCTGGTGGTGCCGGCGCTGGCCTGAATGTAGATTTACCTGTCTCTCACCCATTAGGCTCACGTCCATCTCGCTTTTTACCTTTGTACTGAGTTTACCTAATTGCTTCTGCTCAGTGTGACTCCCATAGCTGAACACGGGCAGGTCTTGTCCTACTATAGAGCAATCCATTACCAGTGGGGCAAAGGAGCAGCAGGTCTGGCAGCCCTGGCTGAAATTGAATTTTGCTATTAGAAAATTCCAGGAGTGAAACAGAGTAAGTGAATGCTACTCCTTGAACAGAGTGAGTGCAGCAATGTTATTGTGTTGTGAGATTACATGTACAGTGTCAGAGAGGACAGTACTGAAGGGGGAGGAGGGAATGAACCTTATTTATTCTTTGTTTAATTCCGCTTAATTCAGTACATTTATAATGCATTGGCTCTATGTTTTCATGAAACTGTTATTCTTACATATTATAGCTTTGTTTGTGCTTTCATGCAGCATAAAAATGGAAGCTGTTTCAACTGTAGAAGAAACCAGGTTGAGTAAACTTTAGAGGCAGAGCAAGTGACTTCAAGCCCTAAGATGTATGGGAATGCAAAGGTATGCAACTGTCAACTAAACCTATTAACAAATGACATCTTACTAAAAGGTATGTCATTTACACGCTAATCATTGTCACTGGTGCCTTCTCTAGATCTTTTTTCTAAGTAACGGCTGTTTATGCTCGTCTGAAGTTACTAATGGGCCTGATCTGGCACACTCATACAAATACAGCTCCTCTCAGAAATCAGTTTGTATAGACTGGGGGTTTAGACACACATTTTATTTGCAAACAGCTGGAACAGCTTAAGAAGTTACCGTACCACGCACTGTCGCCCCATGCAGGAGATTTCCATCCCTTGCCGGTGGAAGATGTCATGCAAACTTTTTCGCTAATTCTAGCGCAACACGGACTGGGAAAGCCCGGCTGCCGATTGCCCCAGCTCAGCTGGTGGGACAGTGTCTTCCAGGCATGGGGCGGTGACAGATGGTGGCCAGAAACAACGTATTTGACCGTCACAGTTAGCCCCTGCTGGAAATTTGCTCACGTGCAGTTCTAGACTGAAACACTGCCCATGCTACCACTGCTTCCTACACAAGGATGAATTTCACTAATAATGTGTTTAGGATTAGGCACTTGCATTGCAGACTTCTGAGGACAAGAAAAGTGGCTTTTCGTGGTCTCAGAAGTGAGTACATGATGTATCCTGCAGCTTTACAAATGGATGTAGAATAAACACCGGTGTTTGATGAAAATTCTTCCTAAATGTACTATACTGTCTTATATTCAAGTATGATTCTCCCCCTTTTGCTCTGCCTGTTGCAGTACGTACATGATGTAATGATGGTTGAATTGCTGAACCAGTACAGACCGGGGCTACATTTGTCTTTGCATGTATGATTTTGCACTAAGTGCCTTTAGTATGATCTAAAACTTACTCAAGCTTTAATTCTTATTTGGGCAGTGCTTCTAGAGTGTCGGTGGCTAGGAGAGAGCTCAGATGAGCTTAATGATTGTGTACAATCCTGCGGAGAGCCAGCTAGACTGCAGAAAGCTGCATACAACACGCAAATAAATGTGTCCTGCAATCCTGGACACTCTGAGATGCAATTGGAAGTTCTGTGAAGAAGGACTGTAACACAGAATACGTAACTCAGGGTGAGATTCAAGAAATAGTTTGTACAGCCATGCTGGAAGCCCAAGCTTAGCATATAAGCATTAAAGGATGGAAACAATTTTTCTGAACCCAAATCTGGTTTCTGCATTTGTGTGTCTTTTTTAAAGTCTCTTTTTGAGGATTGCTTTTTTGAATCTTGTGACCTGAGCTTTTCTTAGGTAAGGAAAGGAAATTGTGAGTTTCATCTTCTAGGTGGTAACTGCATGATCTTGGGTTTATGGAGCAGTCGTTTTCAAGGCTGTCTCTGGGTCACTGATGCAGTATCTGCTGATAGTTCAGTAAGAGCTGCCTGGCAGCTCAGTGCTCAACTCTTCTCCCTCTTGCCTGCTGCAGAATTATATTAAGAAATCAGAAACTCCTGGAGTTACCTTTTGAGATAGGTGATGGCTGTTGTTGCCATCTGAACATTAAATGGTCACTAACGGGAAAAAAGAGAACTGCAAAAGTGCGGCGGGGGGATCAGGTTGCTCCACGAGGAAACGGGCTCCCCACAAGATGCAGATAATGCCTGTGCAAGTCTGTGAGCAAACATATTTATACTCAGAGGGATAAATTTTGCACATACTGCCATTGCAGACCAATTTTACTAACAGGTTGGCCCAAACCAGGGGAAAAAGGTGCATCATGAGGACTCTTACTTAGCTCAGGCATGGAAAGCAGAACTTTATTCATGAGGCATATACTTCATTTATTAGCGGCTGCCAAGCCACCTTCTTGCATTGATGCAAAGAGTATGACAATTTTCACGTTGTAAACACCATGCATTAATCAGGGCACCTCAATATTATGCAAACAAAATGTGTGTACTTACAAATACTTCCACTGTATTTGAATCAAAAATATGTCATGAAAACAAGAGGGGTTGTCAGGTTCATTTCATCAGTCAAGAAATTTGGGACTCTACAGGCAACATTTCCCCTGAGGTTTGAGACGTATTTATCCCGTAATTGCTGCATATTCTCCAGATTATAAATGAAACCTTAAAATGTAAATAAAAATGCACACTCTGTAAATCTGATTTGATAATGAAAATCTTTTTGTGACAATGACAGATCTTATTTTGTTAGATGATTACCTTGTAGAAAATCATCTGTATGTTCTATTTCACAGACAATTGCCATGTGAAATTTTGGCCTTGTATTTGTATTTTGACAGACTACAGAATTTTTGTGTAATTGTGTTTCAAAGGTAAGCAAATCCTAAGGGAACACTTTTTTAAGAACACAGCTTTTTCCTTAAATATCCTGGAAAATACAACCCTCAGTCCTACTCCTTCATTTGCTTTTAAATGGCTCCCACCTACATATTTTATACTCTTTTAAATAGTGTTTTGATAAAAAATGATAGCTATGATAATTTTTTAAAAGTCATGGATACCCGGGTACAGGGCAATTGTGACTGAGAAATTTTCCTACTGTATAAAGGCACTTTTCTTAAAGTAAGATGTTTGGAGGAAATCTTGACTGATAGCTAGTTATATCTCATCATCTGATATCAGATGTATTTTTTCATGACTCTTCTTTTGACACGTACATATTTCAGTGTCTTTTTTTTTCCCCTCTGTTCTACCCAGAGTTATTTCTGTGATGAGAGACATTACAATGTGTCTTTGGAAGACGTCTTCGCAGCCCAGAATGTTTTTTAAAATTTTGTATCTGAGGAGAAATCTGTGTCACTTAATTTCTAAACTTCTGTTCTTCTGGTGGAGGCATATGGTGGCTTTATTTGGGTGTGATACGCTAGGATATTAAAAAAAAAAAAATTAAACTGTGATGTAAAGGCATGTGGCTTGCAGAGAAAACTTCCCCTGCGGCATCAAATAAAATTCTTGGTTCTCTATAGAACTAATAGACTCATTCTGTCCATACATGATGACTGCTGCGTAACAAATCAGTGGGAAAGATTTCTGACCTAAGCAGCCTACCTGAAATACTCTCTAATTTATTTCATTAACCTAAAAAATGGTATATAAAGGATAGAGTGATACCTTGGGATCAGTAATAATATTGAAATAAAGACATTTTCTCAAGTGTATGGTATTAAATTAAAAAAAAAACAAGCTTATTTTTTAACATGGGAAATAAGACATTCTGCTATAAAACCCCGTATCAAATAGAGGAAATAATGACAGGCTTTTGGATGTGAGAGTATTTGTAATCACTAGCACTCTCTAGGTTCTCTGTGTAGTCACATAAAAGTGCATGAAAGTCTTTTGCAGTGCTACATATTATCTTTCTCTATGTCTTTTTTCTGCCTTGTGGGTTGTACATACAGAATAGTTGCCTATACACTGATGCGGGATATTGCTGGGGTTTTTTTTATACCTCGGTTTTTAACTCTCTTGCCTGAGAAAGAAGATTTTCCATCCAGCTTGTTTACTTCATGATTTATGTCTAAATTGACACAGTCCTTCAGAGGCATTCGTGTTAAATTTGAAACAAACATATTTAATGCTCGTGTTGTAATAAAACAGCTAAAAGAGCAGATTAAAAAGATATGCACAGAGGGGTCTGATTGATTGAGGGATTGATTTTACTACTTTTCCCGTAGGTGGGTAGTGATGGCTGTAAATCTCTTGATAATCATTTCAGAAGCACCTTCATCAATAAACTCAAAAGGGACAGCTAGGTAAAAATTTGCCAGCCATCAGGTCAAACAAAAGGCAGCAAATGTGTAAAGAAAGAATTGAATTAAATAATCCCACCTTGGCCGGTTTTGGCATTAGTCATGTTCATTTTTATCTCGGGGGCGGGGGAGTTCCCCATCACTGCGATTCTCTGGGATTTGGGGGAGAGAGAGGAAAGCTCCTTCCCTCCCTTTTTTTTTTTTTTTTTTCCTTTTTCCTTTAGCTCAACCCGTATTGCTCACGATTCAATTATGTGGCTAAAAGCATGTGTTTGTGAGCAATGATCAATTATTAGTTGTCAGTGATAATGGAGAAGGATTCAGTTCTGGTGCCCCCCCCCCCCCCCTTCTATTTTTCTGGGGAATTATCATTAGAAAATAAATTTTAAAAAAAAAAAAAAAAAAAGAGAGACGAGAGTAAGGCGGGGGGGGGAGGGGGGCGCTGACAGCTTGTCCACAAAAGTAGTCATACCTAAACCCACACAGTCACAGGACTGGCAATGTCCATATTGAATAGCGTGATCCAGGCTATTGATAATAAAACAATTCCAGATAGCTGGTGCTCGCTGCCCCTGGGTAGCTGCGCCCCAGGACTGTCTCAAAAGTTTATTATACATCGGAGCACAAAGCCAAGTTCCCAGCTGACTGCAGCATCTGGAAGCCCCTAATTACACACATTTCTGAAATACATGTAACCTGTGTTAGCTGAAAAACGGCTTACTTGAGAGGTCAGCTGTAGCGACGTTTGAAACTCTTGTGCACTGTATCTTTGTTAGTTTAAAAAAAAAAAAAGGCAAAACGAGAACGTAGAAGACGAAGAGGAAGAGAGGGGGAAAAAAAAAAAAAAAAGAACAAGTGCCCTGCCAACAGAAAGGCGGGTATTTTTGCAGTGTGCAAATGTGAATGGTTCGATTATACAGAGAAAGCGTTTTCTCGACAGTGCCTTGATTCCTGTGCAGAGGCAGCGTGGAGCCGAAGCGGTGCCGCAGGTTGGGCTGACCCTCCGGGTGCCTCCGCCGGCAGAGCGGTGCCTCCACGCACAGTCCGCCCTCCGAGCTGCTCCAGAGGTGAAAATTTGCAGAAAATATGAAATCAATTGGATTTTCCCCCTAGATCGTTATTAACGATTTATTATAACTATGTGGGGATTGTGTAGCTTTTAACCCCTGCGTGTTAAGGGTGTTGTGTCTGATCGCAAACCTTAATAACAATAATCCAGTCTAGTGCGTTGCATCTCATTGAAATCGTCTCTTAGCAGAATGAACTGCAAATTATCCCCTGTTTACCATCTCCCTTCAGTGCTCATCTCAATGAACTGGAGATCGATCCCCACCACGGGTGTCTTCCAGCCAGGCTGATTTGCATTGAAGCACATTAGAAAGCCTCCCACCTCCATTAAAAAGAACAATCCGAGGGAAAAAGAGAAAAAAAAAAAAAAAAAAACCACAAAACACAAACCTCCAAGGTGTGGCGGGGAGGGAAAAATATCTGTCACTGTCATTTGGAATTTCGAGAGGGAAAACCCGAGATCAGAGTATTTACGCTTGTGAACTCTCACAACTTCTGTTAGAGACAATGACGTTTAATTGATGTATTGCTATCAACAACAATAAAGACCGATTTTTCTCTAGCCCTGGCAATGCTGCTCTGCCCCCACCCTTTCCCCACCCCTCCCGGCCCCCAGCGAAGGAGAGGAAAACAAACAATAAATAATCAAGCGGTCCGAGATGAAATCCCAGGCGCCGCTTTATACACTAGCGAGGGAGAAGAGAAACGGGAAAAAAAAAAAGTTATAAAACTTAATTTCTCCAGATTAATTTCTTTTTCTTTAAACCACTGTTTTTCTTCTTGTCGTTGCTGTTGTTGTTTTTTAATTACCAGTCCACGGCCGCCTTTTTCCAGCCACGAAGCAAAGGTACTGCGCATCTGGGGGAATTTGTCTTAAGCTTAATCGACAAATGTATAATGAAATTGTAAACGCGAATAATTTTGGGCGAGCGGCTAGATTAGAAACCGTGGGAAGCTAGTGCAGTGATTGATACAGTCAGAAACACAGACACAGATGTGTAAATAGATCCGCGTGGGTATTTTGTGTGCATCTACGTGTGGCTAGCTATAAGTAACGTGTGAGTTTCTATGCGTTCAGGTTCGGTTTCTTTGCCACTGTCTCAGGGTAAGGAGGGTGACAGCCTGCGCAGAGTGTATCCATCTCTGCCGAAACATCTCTTTAAATATTCAGTGAAAAATAATGTCATGTGAAGTACCACCTATAGCAACATTATTATCTTCATTCTTCAACATCATCCCCGCTGATAGCTTCGTTTGTCTTTCTCTCAAAATCTACTGTACCAAATGCTGCGGGGAGGGAGGGGGCTCGCCCTGTGCAGAAATGAAAAGAAGCGTCAGTGACCACTTTGCAACGCTGACTAAATACTGGAGTGGCACCTGGGAGGCTTTTTCGGTTCGTATGCGCTTGTTTGTTTGTTTTTTGCGGCTGCTGGTTTTTTTCACCCTTCTTGCTAAACGTTTTACAGTCTCTTTCGTTTAATAATGAGAAGACAACGCGAGTGAGCCGGTTCCTCGAATGGGAAGATTCCTCCCTCTCTCCCTTCTCCTCTCGCTCGCTCTCTAGGTTTTACCGGCTCATTTGAAATTGAAATGAGTTGTATCTGATCAGCCTCTTGCTTTTACAGAGCGTTTGTTAATATTAATACGGGGAAAAGGAGTAGCTTCTATAGAAGAGTAAATAATCCAGCGGGGGGAGTGGGAGGAGAGAGCACTGGATGGGTCAGGGTGGAGGAAAAGAAATCGCCTGCGCTCCCGCTTCTCCCAGCTCAGCTTATTTTGCAGAGTAACTTTTCGTGCACGGACCAGAGTGACACGCGAAAGGGTGCGGAGCGCGGAGCGAGCGCAGGGGGGACACACGCCATTCACCCAGAGCGTATGTGTACCGTCGGATATACGAGATATTAAAAATAGCATCGGCTAGAGCCTCTTCGCAACTACACTTTTTATTTCAAGATCGGGAAACGCGTTTGTAAGAGGTTCCTCCGCTGGAAGTTAACACCCGGCCGTAAAAGTTTGGTGCACGCACGGTGTCTTACGTGCAGGGAGCGGCGTGCCCGCACGGCGCCGGTGGTACGAGCGCTCAGGACCAGGCACTGAACGCCAGCCAGGGCAGCGCACCGGCAGCCGGACCGGCGCGGCTCTGCCCGGCGGAGCCCCGGCGCCAGCCCCCTCCGCGCCGCGCCGAAGTTAAGCGGAGCCCGGCCGGCCCCGCGGAGCGGCTGCGGCGGCTCCGCCTGCGCCACGGCCGGCCCGCAGGCTGCGGCCGGGGGCACCCGCGGGCCGCTCCGCGCACCCCCGCCAGGCTCTGCGCGGCGCCTCCGGCAGGAGGACGCGCATCGCTCCCGCTCGGGCTCCCGCGTCCCAGAGGGAAACAAAAGTCGGGAGCAATCCGACGGGGGAGCGGGGGCACCCGTGGCGCCGGGAGGGGCAGGGAAAGCGCGGAGGGGGAGCGGAGCGGAGCGGGGAGCGTCGCCCGCCCGCCCCCAGCCCTGGGCCCGCCGCCGCTCGCCCCGGCCCTCCCCGCCGGCGGCGGGCGGATTGACTCCGGGCGCAGCCAACCGGCGCGGCGCGGCGGCCGGGGGCGGAGCGGCCGCCTGGTCCGCCCGCCGCTCCCAGCGGCGCCCTAATTGTCCTGGGAATGTGTGAGGTAAAAAACAAACCCTTCCTATTTTCAGCACCCCTCGGGCCCGTGATATATGGAAAGAGAAGGGGGGCAAGCGGGCGAGAGCTGGGGGAGGGCGAGAATGGATCTTTATTTGCAACCGCGGGGACAAGAAGGAAGAAACCCAACAAGGAAAAAAAAAAAAAAAACCAACCAAAAAAAAAACCCAACCCGAAACTTTTTGCAGCAGCGGGACGGAGCGAGCGGCAGTGCGCGGCGCCGGGCGGCAGCCGGAGCGGGGCCGGGGCCGGGAGCGGGGCTCTCCCTGCGCAGACACTTGCCGGGCGCCGCCGGGGTGCGGGGCCGCCCCTCCGGGCCCGCTGCTCCCCGCCGACCGCCCCCCAGCCGTGCGTCCTCCCCTCCATCGATTATTGCTTACCCTGCCCTGCCTCTGCGGGCCGGAGCTTTGGGCGAGGCGGGGCGGAGGGGGGGAAGCTTTTTAAAAAAAAAAAAAAAAATTAAAAAAAAAAAAAAGTGAACTGCAGCGCAAAACTGAGGGAGGGAGGCGCGGGGAGCCCGTCGGGGCTGGAGGAAGGGGCGAGGGGAGACACATTCCTATAGTAACCGGGATGGCGCGATGCAGCCCCAGCTGGTTGCTAAGAGGGTTAAACTGTATCCAAACAGCTTTGGGGAAATCCAGCCCCTTCTCCTGCCACATGGATCGACTCATTGGGTGGGAGCGGCGGAGAGACAAGGGTCTCCAGCAAATCAGCGCCTAATTGATTAAGGCGAGCTGGTTTGAATAGAGCTGGCCATGTGCCAATCGCCTTTCAAAGAGCCCCTCTATGATTAATCGCAATGCATTATTGATAATCATAATTATAGCAGGACACATGCGCGGTGCGCGGAGGATTGGGGAGGCTGGGGGGGGGGAGGCTCGATTTCCGTAATTTTGAGAAGATTTTTTTTTAGTAATTTTTTATTCTGCCCCAGCTGATGTTTGAGCCAGCATGTCGCGGAGGAAGCAGGCGAAGCCTCAGCATTTCCAATCCGACCCCGATCTGGCCTTGTTATCCCAGCGAAATGGTGAGTTGTTCTCCTCTCCCTCGCACACATTTTTAACACAAACACACACAAAATAGATCAACTTACCTTGCGGGGAGACGGGACCGCGCCGGGCAGCGGAGCGGGACAGCAGGATCTCCCGGAGTTACGTGCGGGGGGGGGGGGGGGGGGTGTTCTTCTGGGGTTTTGGTCCAAGTTCTTGGCTTTTATTTTATTTTTTTAACTCAGAGTTTTGTTTCGCCTGTTTCTTAACGAAACTCCAAACTCTTTCCGTTTTTTGATGTTTTCCCTCCGCCCTCCCCCCGCGGGGCGGTCTGGCATCCTGAGCCCGCGGGAGATGGATCCGCGCCCCCCGCGCCTTCCTCCGCGCCCCGCGGAGCGGGGGAACAAAGTGGGGCTGCGGCGGGGCGGCTGATCCTGGAGCCCCGCGGGACGGATGCCCCGTCCGGCCACACACGCTGCCCGCGCCGTCCCCCCGAAAGGGGCGGAAAACCCCCCCCCGGGCACCCACTTTCTCGCTTCTCCCCCCCCCCCTCCCCCCGCAATACCCCCGCGGACCCCAGCGCTCCCGCAGTCCCCCCGAGCGGGGGACGCTGCCCCGCAGCCGAGCAGCCCCGGCCTCCGGCTGCACCAAAAGCTTCCTGGAGGCGGAAAAGTTGCCGCCGCCGGCCGGGCCGCGGGGGGGATTGCCCCGTCCCGGGAGCTGCCGCCGCCGCCGCGCCGGGCTCCGCGCAGCCGCCGGGCTGGAGAGGGGCTCCGCGGCTGCCAGCGCGGAAGCTCCGGGCATCGCGGAGGCTTGTTTTCTCTCCCTAAGGTTGTGTTTTATTTTTATTTTTCTCTCCGTCTCCCCCTCCCCTCCAAGTCGGTGAGCGAGGAATAAACGCTGGCTTTGTGTCCGCCAGGATTTGGAGAGGGAGCGTGTGAAATATCTTCTTTTTTCTTCTTCTTTTTTTTTTTTTTTTTCCTCCCCCCTTCCCCCCCGCCCCCCTTTTCCCTCCCCCTCCGGGAGAAGGGGCATTTCGGAGGAGTTCGACGCAGCCCGGCGGGCGGCGGAGGGGACGTGCCCCTGCCCCTACCTGTACCGGGACGCGGGGCGACAAGTGGTCGGCGAGAGCCGCGGCCGGGAAGGCGGGGGCCGGCGGGGGCGCCCGGCCCGGGGGCAGCGTCCCCCCTGCGCCCGGCAGCGGCCATGAGGAGGGCGAGCGCCGGGGGGCTGCGAGGGGACCCGCCGGCGGCGGGCGCGGAGGGCGCCGCGGGGCAGAAGCGCTTCAGGCGGGCAGGTAAGGGAGGGCCGGGGCGCGGCGGTGCCCCCTTCGCCGCCCGGCCCCGCCGCTCGGAAGCGCCTCGACTTCCCCCGGCCGCTTCCCGAGGAAGGGCCGGCGCGGGGCCCTCCGCTCCCGCGGCCGCTCCGCGCTCCGGCGCTGCCTGCCGCCCTGGGCCCGCCGAGCTCCCGCCCGGCAGCGGCGGTGGCGGCCCCGGCAGCGGCGGTGCCGTGTGCGGTGCCCGCGCCCCTCGGCCGCGCCGGGGCGAAACGCGGGGCCAGGCTCCCGGACTCCGCGCGATAAACCGAGTCGGAAAGTTTGCGGGGTGTTGTCCTGCCCCTGTGAGCACTTACCCGGCTTCCAAAATCCCTGGGACGCCCTCTTCGTAAACCGGCGAAATATGTAAGCGCTCGCTTCGCGTAGTTCTGCCGAAACATTTCTTAAAAGTCATTTGGTTCCTGGGAGGCGACTTCTGGTTTTTAGCCGAGTTTTGTGCGCTTCGAGTGCACTCGAGTTTTCCCGTTTGTTCAGCATAATCGCTTTTCTCGGTAAAACTATTTATTTTTCTTCCGATATTATTTCTACTTCCTCTTGAAGTTTGGAGCAGGAGTTGGGTAACACGTTAGGTTTCTTATTTGTCTTTCATCGGCCTCCTATGAAAGAATTTGGAACTTCCTAAAGTGAGCAGAGAAGGGGAAAGCTGAAATGGAAATCGACTTGCTGGGAAAGCAGAGAGGGATTTTTCACATCTTCATTTTGTACGAATGCATCTTTTGACATTCGCTGTCTTTTTGTGGTTGTAGTAGATGGAACAGATCCAAACGCCGCCAAGTATCTTTTTTAAAAGTAGTCGTTTTCTTCTGTTTTTAGTGTTTTGATCTGATTTTGCACGTCATTTTCAAATGAAAGACTGTGGGAGTGTGAGAAAGGAATGTTAACTGAGCAGCTTTCCTGCCTGTTGCTAAAGGATGTACTTGAAGTAAGTTGGATTTTGCCTGAAATGATGGCATGGAAGTGAAGCTTTTGTTTAGTTTGCGTGGCTATCGTAGGTTAAATAAGTAAATAACGGAGTTTATTATTTTTAAAAAATACTGACCGGTTTCCTAGGAAAAGCAGTGTGCTTTACTATAAAATCTGTAGGAGCCTCCCCCCGCCCTTCTCTAGTCATGGGTTTAGGTTATAGCTGGTTTACACGGTTAGACGGTAAGTTTTGAGTAAGTTGCCTAGAGGGTGTGTTTTGGAATGGTGTTTCAGGATTCGGAACGCTGTAATAATATTAGCATAGAGCTACCCTCCGCCTTTCCGGGGTCCCCAGCCCTGGCAGCAGCTTCACACAGCAAGACAGGGTGGGTGAGCTGTGGTGAGGACGACTTTGCACTGTATGTCTTGAAATGGCAAAACAAACCCTCGAAATTTCAAGCGCTCCTTTCATACTGTGAATTCAGGTTTGCTAATTCATCTGCAGTTTGCGCAGGGTTCAGGCAAATTTAGCATCGTTAGTCCTTAAGACGCTTGCAGTAAGGTAGTGCTGGGCAGTATTTTGAGCGAATGAATAGAGTGGCCCCGTGAAAATTTCTTGCATCTGATTTGGGTTCTGGTTTGTTAAAACTTCCTGCTATGGTTTCATATCTAAAGATCCATAGGAAAAAAGTTCATCAGACTGCAACAGCATGGTGGTTTTTTTGTTTGGTGGGGTTTTTGTTTTGTTTTGTTTTGTTTTTTACTGCTCTCTCTATTTTTAAAGTTCAAAGCTCATGCAGTTCACTTACCAGGGAGATTTTCCACTTAAAATGTATTTTTGGTGCAATCAATGGATAAGCAAGTTGACCCTTGTAAAATCCTGTGCATGTGCACATTTGATAAAGTTCGTATTGGATTAACCAGAATGGTTCTCGGATTAATAGCAGAAATTACTTGCAGCGTAAATTATATTCAACAAGTAACTAATTACTGGTAGGAAGTGGGCAGGAGACTGTGGGATTATTTCCTTTTGTTAATAACTCCAACCACTTTCGTGGCGTTTTAGAATTTGTTTTTTAGTTGGTTGGAATTGCATTCCCAACTGTAAAAGAATATCCTTGGAGCGTAATTTTCCAAAGCCAAAGTTACATCTGAGAAATAAGCCAGCTAGACTTTGAGGAAGAGAATGTATTTGCTGCCCTTCCATATAAAGGCTTGTCAGAACCAGTGCCTTTTCATGTCAAGAATGGATTTTGGTAAATTCCTGCTGCAACATTATGATCATCCACGTAATTGTTACTGGGCCCATGAAATGAGAGAAATTGTGATCGCTTTCTTTAGTAAGATCTGAAGGACGGGGTGCTTAAGAGAAATGATTGCTTAGTTAGGCTGCTTTTAGTTTGTTACATAATTAGGCCTTTTTGTGCGATAACTGCAGTCTGTCGGTTCAGAATACAACACTTGTGTTTTTTCCAAAGGTGAGCCCGAAGTGTAAAGGGCCTTGTGAAATATCACTTATGCAGATGCAATTCAGAAATAATTACTGAAACCCATATGGTGAAAGCTGCGTAAACCCGGTGTTAGTTCAGACCCGTTTCGTGTGTGTTTCCCCTACAGAACCCGCATCTTTGCCTCGCTGCAAAATATTTATGTTTTAGTTCGTACCTTATTTATCTTTTTGATGCTAAGTAGCATCTGGCTCCCCGAGGACAAGCCCTCCTGTATATTTAGCTGTACCAGTGCTTATTGCATAACTGGCTTTTAACCATATTCATGCTTTATTGTGGAAACATGAATCTTTATTGAAGTGACCTGAGGTGCCTCTCAGAAAACACAGTTATGTTTCTTGAAACTGTTGGTAAAAAAACAAAAAGGGCAGCTCCTGCCAAATGCCCATCAAAGAAGCTTTGCTGTGTGTATTTTCTATACATGGAGGTGCATCGCACCTATATGCTTCGCAGACTTGAAAAAATGAAAGTTGAAATGTGCAAGCGGAATTGTTGCTTCGTGTCTGTATAGCTGGTGCTAGGAAAAAAACTTAAGTGTTCAGATGTTTTAACCTTTGCTAGCCTCCTTCCATCCAAAGGTGACAGGGTTCAGATCACAATATGTACTTCAATATCTTGCCAGTGACCCCCGAATTGAGTCTTACTGGTTGCTTAGCAGGAAGTTAGCAGTTTATTTTAGCTTCACCTTATCAGCTTTGCTTCTTTTGCTAACCCTATTCCCCTGTCACCCCTCAGATGCCAGACCCCCGAAGAGGAGATTGACAGGTAGTTCCCATAGCTCCGTTTTACCCTCCAAACAACAGGGATTTAGTTTCTTGTCCCTTTGCCAATGTTTATGTAGGCAAAGTTTAGATATAGCCTTAAGGAGCCTTTCTTTTACGTGTCACTGGAACAGTGAAACTGCACTGAACTTTTTGAAGAAACTGTTGCAACTGGAACCCCATCTAGTGTTCATTTTGATTCATCCATAAGGAAGACTTTTTTTTAATTGTGTTCATTAGGATGGATTTGTTCTTAGTTTCAAAATCGCTTGAGATTATTAGGGTTTTTTGACATCAGATTACAGAGTCTTTGAGAAAATTCAGCTTTCACATATAGGATAATTGCATTGCCAGTAGCGATATGGAAAAGTTTAGAAACTGAGTTAAATATGAGCACAAATACCCGCCTTATCATGCGAGCAATTTTCTTCTGAACAAATTGTTACTTAAAACTTGCTA